>NW_022204792.1:0-9983 GCF_008831285.2 Nymphaea colorata | reverse complement strand
AAAGGTTGAACCTAGTGCAAACAAAAAGAGTAAAACAATTATTTATCTTAAACAATTTAATTCGACGTACCCAATTCACCTATTATAATGTTTAATTTTAATAATGATAACAATAAATGTTTTAATACTCGAAACATATTAATATATTTTGTCGGTGTGAAACTTCATTCGTCTCGTATTACAACATGGGTGTAATGGTTAATATTCTCCTTTTGGGTAAATAAATTAGTTAGGTAACATTTTTATTTCTGTGCCACCTCGACCGTCCGTGCTAGAATAGATAGTTATTATTTTATATAATACTTTATAACCTAGGCAATGTATCTTTTATTCAGGTCATACATGCGTTCGCTGTTGAACGTGTACATACAAAATATATAACGTGCACACAGGACGGTAAAACCAGTCCGGGTTACACGTATTTGTATAGCAATAATAGTAATAACACAACAGTCAGCGGCTCTTTGTTGGACATCCCTCGAAAAAAAGACTGGAAATAACTTACACCGGCTCATCAAAACCAAGGTCGAATTCGAATTTCAAAATACCAATGGTTCTTAACCTTTTTAATTGTGCGACCACCAATTTTCTAAAAGAATCATTGAGGCCTTAATGATTAATAGCACACTTTAACAAGTACACAAGTGTAATATTTATATAAGATTATAGTTAAATATATACCATAGTATTTTTAATATTATATTGTCCACGGCCCCGTTCGACACTGTGCGCAGCCCACAAACCACTGGTTAATGACACAAACAATAATACACGCATTAAAAAATACTATGGAAATCAAAAAAACAACCACACTTATTCCTAGTACTAATTGATTAGCATTACTTACAAGTCACTTATTAACTGTATCTAATGAAAATAATAATAATAAATAAAAAAAAATTTAATGTAAAAACCAATCAAACATAACTTACGTATATTATAAAGGTTGAACCTAGTGCAAACAAAAAGAATAAAACAATTATTTATCTTTAAACAATTTAATTCGACGTACCCAATTCACCTATTATATGTTTAATTTTAATAATTATAACAATAAATGTTTTAATACTCGAAACATATTAATTATATTTTGTCTGTGTGTGAAACTTCATCGTCTCGTATTACAACTGGGTGTAATGGTTAAATATTCTCCTTTTGGGTAAATAAATTAGTTAGGTAACATTTTATTTCTGTGCCACCTCGACCGTCCGTGGCTAGAATAGATAGTTATTATTTTATATAAATACTTTATAACCTAAGGCAATGTATCTTTTATTCAGGTCATACATGCGTTCGCTGTTGAACGTGTACATACAAATATATAACGTGCACACAGGACGGTAAACCATCCGGGTACACGTATTGTATAGCAATAATAGTAATATACAACAGTCAGCGGCTCTTTGTTGGACATCCCTCGAAAAAAAGACTGGAATAACTTAACACCGGCTCATCAGAACCAAGGTCGAATTCGAATTTCAAAATACCAATGGTTCTTAACCTTTTTAATTGTGCCGACCACCAATTTTCTAAAAGAATCATTGAGGCCTACTAATGATTAATAGCACACCTTTAACAAGTACACAAGTGTATATTTATAATAAATTATATTAAATATATACCATAGTATTTTTATATTATATTTCCACGGCCCCGTTCGACACTGTGCGCAGCCCACAAACCACTGGTAATGACACAAACAATACATACACGCATTAAAAAATACTATGGAAATCAAAAAACAACCACACTTATTCCTTAGTACTAATTGATTAGCATTACTTACAAGTCACTTATTAACTGTATCTAATGAAAATAATAATAATAAAAAAAAAAATTTAATGTAAAAACCAATCAACATAACTTATTATATAAAAGGTTGAACCTAGTGCAAACAAAAAGAATAAAACAATTATTTATCTTTAAACAATTTAATTCGACGTACCCAATTCACCTATTATAGTTTAATTTAATAATGATAACAATAAATGTTTTAATACTCGAAACATATTAATATATTTGTCGTGTGAAACTTCATTCGTCTCGTATTACAACATGGGTGTAATGGTTAATATTCTCCTTTGGGTAAATAAATTAGTTAGTAACATTTTATTCTGTGCCACCTCGACCGTCCGTGGCTAGATAGATAGTTATTATTTTATATAAATACTTTATAACCTAAGGCAATGTATCTTTTATTCAGGTCATACATGCGTTCGCTGTTGAACGTGTACATACAAAATATATAACGTGCACACAGGACGGTAAAACCAGTCCGGGTACACGTATTGTATAGCAATAATAGTAATAATACAACAGTCAGCGGCTCTTGTTGGACATCCCTCGAAAAAAAGACTGGAAATAACTTAACACCGGCTCATCAGAAACCAAGGTCGAATTCGAATTTCAAAATACCAATGGTTCTTAACCTTTTTAATTGTGCCGACCACCAATTTTCTAAAAGAATCATTGAGGCCTAACTAATGATTAATAGCACACCTTTAACAAGTACACAAGTGTAATATTTATAATAAGATTATATTAAATATATACCATAGTATTTTTAATATTATATTGTCCACGGCCCCGTTCGACACTGTGCGCAGCCCACAAACCACTGGTAAGACACAAACAATACATACACGCATTAAAAAATACTATGGAAATCAAAAAAACAACCACACTTATTCCCTAGTACTAATTGATTAGCATTACTTACAAGTCACTTATTAACTGTATCTAATGAAAATAATAATAATAAATAAAAAAATTTAATGTAAAAACAATCAAACATAAATTATTTAATAAAAGGTTGAACCTAGTGCAAACAAAAAGATAAAACAATTATTTATCTTTAAACAATTTAATTCGACGTACCCAATTCACCTATTATAATGTTAATTTTAATAATGATAACAATAAATGTTTTAATACTCGAAACATATTATATATTTTTGTCGTGTGAAACTTCATTCGTCTCGTATTACAACATGGGTGTAATGGTTAAATATTCTCCTTTTGGGTAAATAAATTAGTTAGGTAACATTTTATTTCTGTGCCACCTCGACCGTCCGTGGCTAGATAGATAGTTATTATTTTATATAAATACTTTATAACCTAAGGCAATGTATCTTTTATTCAGGTCATACATGCGTTCGCTGTTGAACGTGTACATACAAAATATATAACGTGCACACAGGACGGTAAAACCAGTCCGGGTACACGTATTGTATAGCAATAATAGTAATAATACAACAGTCAGCGGCTCTTTGTTGGACATCCCTCGAAAAAAAGACTGGAAATAACTTAACACCGGCTCATCAGAAACCAAGGTCGAATTCGAATTTCAAAATACCAATGGTTCTTAACCTTTTTAATTGTGCCGACCACCAATTTCTAAAAGAATCATTGAGGCCTACTAATGATTAATAGCACACCTTTAACAAGTACACAAGTGTATAATTTATAATAAGATTATATTAAATATATACCATAGTATTTTTAATATTATTGTCCACGGCCCCGTTCGACACTGTGCGCAGCCCACAAACCACTGGTATAGACACAAACAATACATACACGCATTAAAAAATACTATGGAAATCAAAAAAACAACCACACTTATCCCTAGTACTAATGATTAGCATTACTTACAAGTCACTTATTAACTGTATCTAATGAAAATAATAATAATAAATAAAAAAAATTTAATGTAAAAACCAATCAAACATAACTTACGATTATAAAAGGTTGAACCTAGTGCAAACAAAAAGAGTAAAACAATTATTTATCTTTAAACAATTTAATTCGACGTACCCAATTCACCTATTATAATGTTTAATTTTAATAATGATAACAATAAATGTTTTAATACTCGAAACATATTAATATATTTTTGTCGTGTGAAACTTCATTCGTCTCGTATTACAACATGGGTGTAATGGTTAATATTCTCCTTTTGGGTAAATAAATTAGTTAGGTAACATTTTATTTCTGTGCCACCTCGACCGTCCGTGGCTAGATAGATAGTTATTATTTTATATAAATACTTTATAACCTAAGGCAATGTATCTTTTATTCAGGTCATACATGCGTTCGCTGTTGAACGTGTACATACAAAATATATAACGTGCACACAGGACGGTAAAACCAGTCCGGGTACACGTATTGTATAGCAATAATAGTAATAATACAACAGTCAGCGGCTCTTTGTTGGACATCCCTCGAAAAAAAGACTGGAAATAACTTAACACCGGCTCATCAGAAACCAAGGTCGAATTCGAATTTCAAAATACCAATGGTTCTTAACCTTTTTAATTGTGCCGACCACCAATTTTCTAAAAGAATCTTGAGGCCTTTTATGATTAATAGCACACCTTAACAAGTACACAAGTGTAATATTTATAATAAATTATATTAAATATATACCATAGTATTTTTAATATTATATTGTCCACGGCCCCGTTCGACACTGGCGCAGCCCACAAACCACTGGTATAGACACAAACAATACATACACGCATTAAAAAATACTATGGAAATCAAAAAAACAACCACACTTATTCCCTAGTACTAATTGATTAGCATTACTTACAAGTCACTTATTAACTGTATCTAATGAAAATAATAATAATAAATAAAAAAAAATTTAATGTAAAAACCAATCAAACATAACTTACGATTATAAAAGGTTGAACCTAGTGCAAACAAAAAAGATAAACAATTATTTATCTTAAACAATTTAATTCGACGTACCCAATTCACCTATTATAATGTTTAATTTTAATAATGATAACAATAAATGTTTTAATACTCGAAACATATTAATATATTTTTGTCGTGTGAAACTTCATTCGTCTCGTATTACAACATGGGTGTAATGGTTAAATATTCTCCTTTTGGGTAAATAAATTAGTTAGGTAACATTTTATTTCTGTGCCACCTCGACCGTCCGTGGCTAGAATAGATAGTTATTATTTTATATAAATACTTTATAACCTAAGGCAATGTATCTTTTATTCAGGTCATACATGCGTTCGCTGTTGAACGTGTACATACAAATATATAACGTGCACACAGGACGGTAAAACCAGTCGGGTACACGTATTGTATAGCAATAATAGTAATAATACAACAGTCAGCGCTCTTTGTTGGACATCCCTCGAAAAAAAGACTGGAAATAACTTAACACCGGCTCATCAGAAACCAAGGTCGAATTCGAATTTCAAAATACCAATGGTTCTTAACCTTTTTAATTGTGCCGACCACCAATTTTCTAAAAGAATCATTGAGGCCTACTAATGATTAATAGCACACCTTTAACAAGTACACAAGTGTATAATTTATAATAAGATTATATTAAATATATACCATAGTATTTTTAATATTATATTGTCCACGGCCCCGTTCGACACTGTGCGCAGCCCACAAACCACTGGTATGACACAAACAATACATACACGCATTAAAAAAATACTATGGAAATCAAAAAAACAACCACACTTATTCCTTAGTACTAATTGATTAGCATTACTTACAAGTCACTTATTAACTGTATCTAATGAAAATAATAATAATAAATAAAAAAAAAATTTAATGTAAAAACCAATCAAACATAATTACGATTATAAAAGGTTGAACCTAGTGCAAACAAAAAGAATAAAACAATTATTTATCTTTAAACAATTTAATTCGACGTACCCAATTCACCTATTATAATGTTTAATTTTAATAATGATAACAATAAATGTTTTAATACTCGAAACATATTAATATATTTTTTGTCGTGTGAAACTTCATTCGTCTCGTATTACAACATGGTGTAATGGTTAATATTCTCCTTTTGGGTAAATAAATTAGTTAGGTAACATTTTATTTCTGTGCCACCTCGACCGTCCGTGGCTAGAGTAGATAGTTATTATTTTATATAAATACTTTATAACCTAAGGCAATGTATCTTTTATTCAGGTCATACATGCGTTCGCTGTTGAACGTGTACATACAAAATATATAACGTGCACACAGGACGGTAAAACCAGTCCGGGTACACGTATTGTATAGCAATAATAGTAATAATACAACAGTCAGCGCTCTTTGTTGGACATCCCTCGAAAAAAAGACTGGAAATAACTTAACACCGGCTCATCAGAAACCAAGGTCGAATTCGAATTTCAAAATACCAATGGTTCTTAACCTTTTTAATTGTGCGACCACCAATTTTCTAAAAGAATCATTGAGGCCTTTATGATTAATAGCACACCTTTAACAAGTACACAAGTGTAAATTTATAATAAGATTATATTAAATATATACCATAGTATTTTAATATTATATTGTCCACGGCCCCGTTCGACACTGTGCGCAGCCCACAAACCACTGGTAATGACACAAACAATACATACACGCATTAAAAAATACTATGGAAATCAAAAAAACAACCACACTTATTCCCTAGTACTAATTGATTAGCATTACTTACAAGTCACTTATTAACTGTATCTAATGAAAAATAATAATAATAAAAAAAAAATTTAATGTAAAAACCAATCAAACATAACTTACGATTATAAAAGGTTGAACCTAGTGCAAACAAAAAGATAAAACAATTATTTATCTTTAAACAATTTAATTCGACGTACCAATTCACCTATTATAATGTTTAATTTAATAATGATAACAATAAATGTTTTAATACTCGAAACATATTAATATATTTTGTCGTGTGAAACTTCATTCGTCTCGTATTACAACATGGGTGTAATGGTTAATATATTCTCCTTTTGGGTAAATAAATTAGTTAGGTAACATTTTATTTCTGTGCCACCTCGACCGTCCGTGGCTAGAGTAGATAGTTATTATTTTATATAAATACTTTATAACCTAAGGCAATGTATCTTTTATTCAGGTCATACATGCGTTCGCTGTTGAACGTGTACATACAAAATATATAACGTGCACACAGGACGGTAAAACCAGTCCGGGTACACGTATTGTATAGCAATAATAGTAATAATACAACAGTCAGCGGCTCTTTGTTGGACATCCCTCGAAAAAAAGACTGGAAATAACTTAACACCGGCTCATCAGAACCAAGGTCGAATTCGAATTTCAAAAATACCAATGGTTCTTAACCTTTTTAATTGTGCCGACCACCAATTTCTAAAAGAATCATTGAGGCCTACTAATGATTAATAGCACACCTTAACAAGTACACAAGTGTATATTTATAATAAGATTATATTAAATATATACCATAGTATTTTAATATTATATTGTCCACGGCCCCGTTCGACACTGGCGCAGCCCACAAACCACTGGTATATGACACAAACAATACATACACGCATTAAAAAATACTATGGAAATCAAAAAAACAACCACACTATTCCTAGTACTAATTGATTAGCATTACTTACAAGTCACTTATTAACTGTATCTAATGAAAATAATAATAATAAATAAAAAAAAATTTAATGTAAAAACCAATCAAACATAAATTATTATAATAAAAGGTTGAACCTAGTGCAAACAAAAAGAGTAAAACAATTATTTATCTTAAACAATTTAATTCGACGTACCCAATTCACCTATTATAATGTTTAATTTAATAATGATAACAATAAATGTTTTAATACTCGAAACATATTAATATATTTTTGTCGTGTGAAACTTCATTCGTCTCGTATTACAACATGGGTGTAATGGTTAAATATTCTCCTTTTGGGTAAATAAATAGTTAGGTAACATTTTATTTCTGTGCCACCTCGACCGTCCGTGGCTAGAGTAGATAGTTATTATTTTATATAAATACTTTATAACCTAAGGCAATGTATCTTTTATTCAGGTCATACATGCGTTCGCTGTTGAACGTGTACATACAAAATATATAACGTGCACACAGGACGGTAAAACCAGTCCGGTACACGTATTGTATAGCAATAATAGTAATAATACAACAGTCAGCGGCTCTTTGTTGGACATCCCTCGAAAAAAAGACTGGAAATAACTTAACACCGGCTCATCAGAAACCAAGGTCGAATTCGAATTTCAAAATACCAATGGTTCTTAACCTTTTTAATTGTGCCGACCACCAATTTTCTAAAAGAATCATTGAGGCCTACTAATGATTAATAGCACACCTTTAACAAGTACACAAGTGTATAATTTATAATAAGATTATATTAAATATATACCATAGTATTTTTAATATTATATTGTCCACGGCCCCGTTCGACACTGCGCGCAGCCACAAACCACTGGTATAGACACAAACAATACATACACGCATTAAAAAATACTATGGAAATCAAAAAAACAACCACACTTATTCCTTAGTACTAATTGATTAGCATTACTTACAAGTCACTTATTAACTGTATCTAATGAAAATAATAATAATAAATAAAAAAATTTAATGTAAAAACCAATCAAACATAAATTATTATAAAAAGGTTGAACCTAGTGCAAACAAAAAGAGTAAAACAATTATTTATCTTTAAACAATTTAATTCGACGTACCCAATTCACCTATTATAATGTTAATTTTAATAATGATAACAATAAATGTTTTAATACTCGAAACATATTAATATATTTTTGTCGTGTGAAACTTCATTCGTCTCGTATTACAACATGGTGTAATGGTTATTATTCTCCTTTTGGGTAAATAAATTAGTTAGGTAACATTTTATTTCTGTGCCACCTCGACCGTCCGTGGCTAGAGTAGATAGTTATTATTTTATAAAATACTTTATAACCTAAGGCAATGTATCTTTATTCAGGTCATACATGCGTTCGCTGTTGAACGTGTACATACAAAATATATAACGTGCACACAGGACGGTAAAACCAGTCCGGGTACACGTATTTTATAGCAATAATAGTAATAATACAACAGTCAGCGGCTCTTGTTGGACATCCCTCGAAAAAAGACTGGAAATAACTTAACACCGGCTCATCAGAAACCAAGGTCGAATTCGAATTTCAAAATACCAATGTTCTTAACCTTTTTAATTGTGCCGACCACCAATTTTCTAAAAGAATCTTGAGCCTTCTAATGATTAATAGCACACCTTTAACAATACACAAGTGATAATTTATAATAAGATTATATTAAATATATACCATAGTATTTTAATATATATTGTCCACGGCCCGTTCGACACTGTGCGCAGCCCACAAACCACTGGTAAGACACAAACAATACATACACGCATTAAAAAATACTATGGAAATCAAAAAACAACCACACGTATTCCCTAGTACTAATTGATTAGCATTACTTACAAGTCACTTATTAACTGTATCTAATGAAAATAATAATAATAAATAAAAAAAATTTAATGTAAAACCAATCAAACATAATTACGATTATAAAAAGTTGAACCTAGTGCAAACAAAAAGATAAAACAATTATTTATCTTTAAACAATTTAATTCGACGTACCCAATCACCTATTATAATGTTTAATTTTAATAATGATAACAATAAATGTTTTAATACTCGAAACATATTAATATATTTTTGTCGTGTGAAACTTCATTCGTCTCGTATTAAAAACATGGGTGTAATGGTTAATTATTCTCCTTTTGGGTAATAAATTAGTTAGGTAACATTTTATTTCTGTGCCACTCGACCGTCCGTGGCTAGAGTAGATAGTTATTATTTTATATAAATACTTTATAACCTAAGGCAATGTATCTTTTATTCAGGTCCATACATGCGTTCGCTGTTGAACGTGTACATACAAATATATAACGTGCACACAGGACGGTAAAACCAGTCCGGGTACACGTATTGTATAGCAATAATAGTAATAATACAACAGTCAGCGGCTCTTTGTTGGACATCCCTCGAAAAAAAGACTGGAAATAACTTAACAACACCGGCTCATCAGAAACCAAGGTCGAATTCGAATTTCAAATACCAATGGTTCTTAACCTTTTTAATTGTGCCGACCACAATTTTCTAAAAGAATCATTGAG
>NW_022204791.1:0-36388 GCF_008831285.2 Nymphaea colorata | reverse complement strand
GGTATTGGGCGGCACAAGGGCCCGGGGTACTGCTGCTGTGTTGGGAGAGAGACATCTCCTGGTCCCTCAAACCGGGTTCCTAGAGGGGCCATGCTGCTGCAGCGGCGATCTGGGATATCTCAGGAGGCTTCACTTCAGGTACCCTCGATCCGTTGGATCGCCTGGTGATGATATGTTCTGTTCTGCCCGTGAGTTATGCCCACGGGGTTTTCTGTTGCTCGACACGATGACCATGACATTGTCAGAGAACCACGGTTGGAAGCCTACGAAATTTTGGAGGTTGTGCACACCTCATTCTGTCTTTGGTGATGTGATATGTGTTAAGTTTTTGAAAACCTATGATTGTAGTTCATAAGGCCTTTTTGGAATCATTTTTCGAAACTAAACATTATTTAGGCCATGTTTCATTCATGGCTGGATTTTCTCATACTCAGAGGAATTCTGACCCTTCTTTCTATCTACAGGTAGTCCTTGATAGATTTTGGCTTTGGAGCGACGACCTCAGTCTTGTGATGGACGGGCATTGGCATTCTGGGCACTGCGTCGGTTTTGGGGATTTGTTGTTATTTTTGTTTGGGTCCAAGTATTTTATTATTGAAATCGCAAGTTCATATGGATACAAATGGGATCTATGCATTACTTTGAATGCGTGTAATTAGTCCGATGAGTTGAATTTGTTGTTACATCTGTAGTGAACGATCTAAAGGATTGAAATCTCGCGTTCGTACCAATACAAGTGAGATTTAAATGATTCATATGATCATGCATGCTTAATTGAATGTGTTTAACTTGTTGTTACATATATATTAAATGATTTAGTAGATCGAAATCACAAGTTTGTATGAAAATGAATGAGATTCGAGTGATTCATTTGGTGTCTTATGGTTTACATAATGTGTTTCACTAGTTGTTACATTTATAATGATTCTTAATACGGATGTCCTTAACAAGTGATTCATTTGGTGTCATATCGTTAACCTAATGTGTTTCATTTGTAATTTAATTGAATGTGCTTAACAAGTGAATTAGGTTAACAATAGGGCACCAAATGAATCACAGAAATCTCATTCATTTTCATGCAAGCCTGTGATTTCAATCTACTAAATCATTTAACATGGATATAACAATAAGTCAAGTACATGCAATAAAGTATGCGTGATCATATGAATCACTTAAATCTGACTCGTATTGGTACGACTATAGGGCACGATCTAAAGGATTGAAATTACAAGTTTGTATCAATACAAGTGTGATTTAAGTGATTCAAATGATCACACATACTTAATTGAATGTGCTTAACTTATTGTTACATCCATGTTGCTTGATTAAGTGAACTGAAATCACAAGTTTGTATGAAAATGAATGTGATTCGAGTGACTCATTTTGTGTCTTATAGTTAACCTAACGTGTTTCACATGTTATTACATCCATGATCAACTATTTAAATAATTAAAACTCACAAGTTTATATGGATATAAAGGAGACCTATGCATTAGTTTGATCCTTTCTAGTTTGTACGATAAGTTGAACATGTTGTTACATCTATAGTGATCGATGCACAAGTTCACATCAATACGAGTGGTATTAAGTGATTCAATTGATCACGCATATTTAATTGAATGTACTTAACCATTTGTTACGTTTATATTAAATGATTTAGTAAATTCAAATCATAGGTTTATATGAAAATGAATGGGATTCGAGTGATTCATTTGGTGTCTTACAGGTAACTTAATGTGTTTCACTTGTTATTACATACATTTGATCACTTATGTTTAATCGAGAGATTATGTGATTCATTTTTACTTGTTCTTACATACATTTGATAACTTATATTTAATTGAATGTGCGTAACCATTTGTTACATACGTATAGAATGACTTAGTGGCTTGAAAAAGAAGTCCGTTTGGAAATGAATGAGAGTCAAGTCACTATATTGGTCCCTTATAGTTAATCTAATGTATTTCACTTGTTATTACATCTATAATGAATGATTTAAATGGTTGAAATCACAAGTTTATATGGATACAAATGGTTGAAGTCACTATATTTGTACACGTGTGGTTAGTCCGATGAGTTGAATTTGTTGTTACATCTATAGGGAACGTTCTACAGGATTGAAATCACATGTTCGTACGAATACAAGTGACATTTAAGTGACTCATGTAATCATACATACTTAATTGAATATGTTTAACTTGTTGTTACGTCTATAATAAATGATTTAGTAGATTGAAATCACAAGTTTGTGTGAAAATGAATGAGATTCGAGTGATTCATTTGGTGTCTTGTAGTTAACCTATTGTGTTTCACTTGTTATTACATCTTTGATCAATGATTTAAATGATTAAAACTTACAAGTTTGTATGGATATAAAGGATACCTATGCATTAGTTTGATCCCTTGTAGTTTGTTCAATAAGTTGAACTAGTTCTTACATCTATGGTGATCGATGTAAGGAATTGAATCACAAGTTCGTATCAATACGAGTGGGATTTAAGTATTCATTTTATCACGCATTCGTAACTGAATGTGCTTAACTTGTTGTTACGTCTATATTAAATGATTTAGTAGATTAAAATCATAGGTTTGTATGAAAATGAATGATATTGGAGTGATTCATTAGTGTCTTGTAAGTAACCTAATGTGTTTCACTTGTTATTACATATATTTGATCACTTATATTTAATTGAGAGATTAAGTGATTCATTTTCACTAGTTATTACATATAATTGATCACTTGTATTTAATTGAATGTGTGTGACCATTTCTTACTTACGTATAGAATGACCTAGTGGCTTTGATACCGGAAGTTCGTTTGGAATACATATATAATGAATGATTTAAATGATTGAAATCACATGTTCATTTGGATGCAAACGCGTGTATTTAGTCCGATGAGTTGAATTTATTGTTACAACTATAGTGCACGATCTAAATGATTGAAATCACAAGTTCGTATCAATACAAGTGCGATTTAAGTGATTCAAATGATCACACATACTTAATTGAATGTGTTTAACTTGTTGTTACATCCATATTGCTAGATTAAGTGAATTCAATCACAAGTTTGTGTGAAAATAAATGAGATTTGAGTGATTCATTTGGTGTCTTATAATTAACATAATGTGTTTCACACGTTATGACATCTATGATCAACGATTTAAAGGATAAAAACTCACAAGTTTATATGGATGTAAAGGAGACCTATGGATTAGTTTAGTTTGATCCCTTGTAGTTTGTTCAATAAGTTGAACATGTTGTTACATCTCATTCATTTGTATCCATACGCACACTAAATCACTCGTCTCAATACGAGTGAGATTTAAGTGATTCATTTGATCACGCATACTTAATTGAATGTGCTTAACTTGTTGTTACGTCTATATTAAATGATTTAGTATATTGAAATCATAGGTTTGTATGGAAATGAATGAGATTTGAGTGATTCATTTGGTGACTTGTAGGTAACCTAATATGTTTCACTTGTTATTACATATATTTGATCACATATATTTAATTGAGAGATTAAATGATTCATTTTCACTTGTTATTACATATATTTGATCAATATATTTAATTGAGTGTGCGTAGCCATTTGTTACATACGTATAAAATGACTTAGTGGTTTGAAATAAGAAGTTCGTTTGGAAATGAATGAGAGTCAGGTCATTAAGTTGTTCCCTTACAGTTAATCTAGTGTATTTCACTTGTTATTACATCTATAATGAATGATTTAAATGATTGAAATCGCAAGTTCATATGGATACAAATGGGATCTATGCATTACTTTGAATGCGTGTAATTAGTACGATGAGTTGAATTTGTTGTTACATCTGTAGTGAACATCTAAAGGATTGAAATCCGCGTTCGTACAATACAAGTGAGATTTAAATGATTCATATGATCATGCATGCTTAATTGAATGTGTTTAACTTGTTGTTACATCCATATTAAATGATTTATTAGATCGAAATCACAAGTTTGTATGAAAATGAATGAGATTCGAGTGATTCATTTGGTGTCTTATGGTTTACATAATGTGTTTCACTAGTTTTACATTTATAATGATTCTTAATACGGATGTCCTTAACAAGTGATTCATTTGGTGTCGTATAGTTAACCTAATGTGTTTCACTTTAATTTAATTGAATGTGCTTAACAAGTGAATTAGGTTAACAATAGGGCACCAAATGAATCACTCAAATCTCATTCATTTTCATTCAAGCCTGTGATTTCAATCTACTAAATCATTTAACATGGATATAACAATAAGTCAAGTACATTCAATAAAGTATGCGTGATCATATGAATCACTTAAATCTGACTCGTATTGATACGACTATAGTGCACGATCTAAAGATTGAAATTACAAGTTTGTATCAATACAAGTGTGATTTAAGTGATTCAAATGATCACACATACTTAATTGAATGTGCTTAACTTATTGTTACATCCATGTTGCTTGATTAAGTGAACTGAAATGACAAGTTTGTATGAAAATGAATCTGATTTGAATGATTCATTTGGTGTGTTAAGGTTAACCTAACGTGTTTCACATGTTATTACATCCATGATCAATGATTTAAATAATTAAACTCACAAGTTTATATGGATATAAAGGAGACCTATGCATTAGTTTGATCCTGAGGTATTTCACTTGTCATTACATCTATAATGAATGATTTGAATGATTGAAATCGCAAGTTCATATGGATACAAATGGGATCTATGCATTACTTTGAATGCGTGTAATTAGTCCGATGAGTTGAATTTGTTGTTACATCTATAGTGAACGATCTAAAGGATTGAAATCACGCGTTCGTACCAATACAAGTGAGATTTAAATGATTCATATGATCATGCATGCTTAATTGAATGTGTTTAACTTGTTGTTACATCTATATTAAATGATTTAGTAGATCGAAATCACAAGTTTGTATGAAAATGAATGAGATTCGAGTGATTCATTTGGTGTCTTATGGTTTACCTAATGTGTTTCACTAGTTGTTCCATTTATAATGATTCTTAATACGGATGTGCTTAACAAGTAATTCATTTGGTATCATATAGTTAAGCTAATGTGTTTCACTTGTATTTAATTGAATGAGCTTAACAAGTGAATTAGGTTAACAATAGGGCACCAAATGAATCACTCAAATCTCATTCATTTTCATTCAAGCCTGTGATTTCAATCTACTAAATCATTTAACATGGATATAACAATAAGTCAAGTACATTCAATAAAGTATGCGTGATCATATGAATCACTTAAATCGACTCGTATTGGTACGACTATAGTCACGATCTAAAGGATTGAAATACAAGTTCGTATCAATACAAGTGCGATTTAAGTGATTCAAATGATCACACATACTTAATTAAATGTGCTTAACTTATTGTTACATCCATGTTGCTTGATTAAGTGAACTGAAATCACAAGTTTGTATGAAAATGAATGTGATTCGAGTGATTCATTTGGTGTCTTATAGTTAACCTAACGTGTTTCACATGTTATTACATCCATGATCAATGATTTAAATAATTAAAACTCACAAGTTTATATGGATATAAAGGAGACCTATGCATTAGTTTGATCCTTTCTAGTTTGTACGATAAGTTGAACATGTTGTTACATCTATAGTGATCGATGCACAAGTTCACATCAATACGAGTGAGATTTAAGTGATTCAATTGATCACGCATATTTAATTGAATGTACTTAACTTGTTGTTACGTTTATATTAAATGATTTAGTAAATTCAAATCATAGGTTTATATGAAAATGAATGGGATTCGAGTGATTCATTTGGTGTCTTACAGGTAACTTAATGTGTTTCACTTGTTATTACATACATTTGATCACTTATGTTTAATCGAGAGATATGTGATTCATTTTTACTTGTTCTTACATACATTTGATAACTTATATTTAATTGAATGTGCGTAACCATTTGTTACATACGTATAGAATGACTTAGTGGCTTGAAAAAAGAAGTCCGTTTGGAAATGAATGAGAGTCAAGTCACTATATTGGTCCCTTATAGTTAATCTAATGTATTTCACTTGTTATACATCTATAATGAATGATTTAAATGGTTGAAATCACAAGTTTATATGGATACAAATGGTTGAAGTCACTATATTTGTACACGTGTAGTTAGTCCGATGAGTTGAATTTGTTGTTACATCTATAGGAAGGTTCTAAAGGATTGAAATCACATGTTCGTACGAATACAAGTGAGATTTAAGTGATTCATAATCATGCACACTTAATTGAATGTGTTTAACTTGTTGTTACGTCTATAATAAATGATTTAGTAGATTGAAATCACAAGTTTGTGCGAAAATGAATGAGATTCGAGTGATTCATTTGGTGTCTTGTGTTAACCTATTGTGTTTCACTTGTTATTACATCTTTGATCAATGATTCAAATGATTAAAACTTACAAGTTTGTATGGATATAAAGGAGACCTATGCATTAGTTTGATCCCTTGTAATTAGTTCAATAAGTTGAACTAGTTCTTACATCTATGGTGATCGATGTAAGGAATTGAAATCACAAGTTCGTATCAATACGAGTGGGATTTAAGTGATTCATTTTATCACACATACGTAATTGAATGTGCTTAACTTGTTGTTACGTCTATATTAAATGATTTAGTAGATTAAAATCATAGTTTGTATGAAAATGAATGATATTGGAGTGATTCATTTGGTGTCTTGTAAGTAACCTAATGTGTTTCACTTGTTATTACATATATTTGATCACTTATATTTAATTGAGAATTAAGTGATTGATTTTCACTTGTTATTACATATAATTGATCACTTGTATTTAATTGAATGTGCGTGACCATTTCTTACTTACGTATAGAATGACCTAGTGGCTTTGATACCAGAAGTTCGTTTGGAATACATATATAATGAATGATTTAAATGATTGAAATCACATGTTCATGTGGATACAAACGCGTGTAGTTAGTCCGATGAGTTGAATTTATTGTACAACTATAGTGCACGATCTAAATGATTGAAATCACAAGTTCGTATCAATACAAGTGCGATTTAAGTGATTCAAATGATCACACATACTTAATTGAATGTGCTTAACTTGTTGTTACATCCATATTGCTAGATTAGTGAATTCAAATCACAAGTTTGTGTGAAATAAATGAGATTTGAGTGATTCATTTGGTGTCTTATAATTAACCTAATGTGTTTCACTCGTTATGACATCTATGATCAACGATTTAAACGATAAAAACTCACAAGTTTATATGCATGTAAAGGAGACCTATGGATTAGTTTAGTTTGATCCCTTGTAGTTTGTTCAACAAGTTGAACATTTTGTTACATCTCATTCATTTGTATCCATGCGCAGCCATTTGTTACATACGTATAGAATGACTTAGTGGCTTGAAATAAGAAGTTCGTTTGGAAATGAACGAGAGTCAGGTGATTGAGTTGGTCCCTTACAGTTAATCTAGTGTATTTCACTTGTTATTACATCTATAATGAATGATTTAAATGATTGAAATTGCAAGTTCATATGGATACAAATGGGATCTATGCATTACTTTGAATGCGTGTAATTAGTCCGATGAGTTGAATTTGTTGTTACATCTATAGTGAACGATCTAAATGATTGAAATCACGCGTTCGTACCAATACAAGTGAGGTTTAAATGATTCATATGATCATGCATGCTTAATTGAATGTGTTTAACTTGTTGTTACATCTATATTAAATGATTTAGTAGATCGAAATCATAAGTTTATATGAAAACGAATGAGACTCGAGTGATTCATTTGGTGTCTTATGATTTACCTAATGTATTTCACTAGTTGTTACATTTATAATGATTCTTAATACGGATGTCCTTAACAAGTGATTCATTTGGTGTCATATAGTTAACCTAATGTGTTTCACTTGTAATTTAATTGAATGTGCTTAACAAGTGAATTAGGTTAACAATAGGGCACCAAATG
The DNA here is from genome assembly GCF_008831285.2 of Nymphaea colorata. Taxonomy (NCBI): domain Eukaryota; kingdom Viridiplantae; phylum Streptophyta; class Magnoliopsida; order Nymphaeales; family Nymphaeaceae; genus Nymphaea; species Nymphaea colorata. The sequence continues at coordinate 28,396 of NW_022204791.1, read as the reverse complement.
AATCACTCAAATCTCATTCATTTTCACGCAAGCCTGTGATTTCAATGTACTAAATCATTTAACATGGATATAACTATAAGTGAAGTGCAATCAATAAGGTATGCGTGATCATATGAATCACTTAAATCTGACTCGTATTAGTACGACTATAGTGCACGATCTAAAGGATTAAAATTACAAGTTCGTATCAATACAAGTGCGATTTAAGTGATTCAAATGATCACACATACTTAGTTGAATGTGCTTAACTTATTGTTACATCCATGTTGCTTGATTAAGTGAACTAAAATCACAAGTTTGTATGAAAATGAAAGAGATTCGAGTGATTCATTTGGTGTCTTATAGTCAACCTAACGTGTTTCACATGCTATTACATCCATGATCAATGATTTAAACAATTAAAACTCACAAGTTTATATGGATATAAAGGAGACATATGCATTAGTTTGATCCTTTCTAGTTTGTACGATAAGTTGAACATGTTGTTACATCTATAGTGATCGATGCACAAGTTCACATCAATACGAGTGGGATTTAAGTGATTCAATTGATCACGCATATTTAATTGAATGTACTTAACTTGTTGTTACGTTTATATTAAATGATTTAGTAAATTCAAATCATAGGTTTATATGAAAATGAATGAGATTCGAGTGATTCATTTGGTGTCTTACAAGTAACTTAACGTGTTTCACTTGTTATTACATACATTTGATCACTTATGTTTAATCGAGAGATTATGTGATTCATTTTTACTTGTTCTTACATACATTTGATAACTTATATTTAATTGAATGTGCGTAACCATTTGTTACATACGTATAGAATGACTTAGTGGCTTGAAAAAGAAGTCCGTTTGGAAATGAATGAGAGTCAAGTCACTATATTGGTCCCCTATAGTTAATCTAATGTATTTCACTTGTTATTACATCTATAATGAATGATTTAAAGTCTTGAAATTACAAGTTTATATGGATACAAATGGTTGAAGTCACTATATTTGTACACGTGTAGTTAGTCCGATGAGTTGAATTTGTTGTTACATCTATAGGGAACGTTCTAAAGGATTGAAATCACATGTTCGTACGAATACAAGTGAGATTTAAGTGATTCATATAATCATTCATACTTAATTGAATGCGTTTAACTTGTTGTTATGTCTATAATAAATGATTTAGTAGATTGAAATCACAAGTTTGTGCGAAAATGAATGAGATTCGAGTGATTCATTTGGTGTCTTGTAGTTAACCTATTGTGTAAATGATTAAAACTTACAAGTTTGTATGGATATAAAGGAGACCAATGCATTAGTTTGACCCTTGTAGTTAGTTCAATAAGTTGAACTAGTTCTTACATCTATGGTGATCGATGTAAGAATTGAAATCACAAGTTCGTATCAATACGAGTGGGATTTAAGTGATTCATTTTATCACACATACGTAATTGAATGTGCTTAACTTGTTGTTACGTCTATATTAAATGATTTAGTAGATTAAAATCATAGGTTTGTACGAAAATGAATGATATTGGAGTGATTCATTTGGTATCTTTTAAGTAACCTAATGTGTTTCACTTGTTATTACATATATTTGATCACTTATATTTAATTGAGAGATTAAGTGATTGATTTTCACTTGTTATTACATATAATTGATCATTTGTATTTAATTGAATGTGCGTGACCATTTCTTACTTATCTATAGAATGACCTAGTGGCTTTGATACCAGAAGTTCGTTTGGAATACATATATAATGAATGATTTAAATGATTGAAATCACATGTTCATGTGGATACAAACGCGTGTCGTTAGTCCGATGAGTTGAATTTATTGTTACAACTATAGTGCATGATCTAAATGATTGAAATCACACGTTCGTATCAATACAAGTGCAATTTAAGTGATTCAAATGATCACACATACTTAATTGAATGTGCTTAACTTGTTGTTACATCCATATTGCTAGATTAAGTGAATTCAAATCACAAGTTTGTGTGAAAATAAATGAGATTTGAGTGATTCATTAGGTGTCTTATAATTAACCTAATGTGTTTCACTCATTATGACATCTATGATCAACGATTTAAACGATAAAAACTCACAAGTTTATATGGATGTAAAGGAGACCTATGGATTAGTTTAGTTTGATCCCTTGTAGTTTGTTCAATAAGTTGAACATGTTGTTACATCTCATTCATTTGTATCCATACGCACACTAAATCACTCGTCTCAATACGAGTGAGATTTAAGTGATTCATTTGATCACGCATACTTAATTGAATGTGCTTAATTTGTTGTTATGTCTATATTAAATGATTTAGTATGTTGAAATCATAGGTTTGTATGGAAATGAATGAGATTTGAGTGATTCATTTGGTGTCTTGTAGGTAACCTATTATGTTTCACTTGTTATTACATATATTTGATCACATATATTTAATTGAGAGATTAAATGTTTAATTTTCACTTGTTATTACATATATTTGATCAATATATTTAATTGAGTGTGCGTAGCCATTTGTTACATACGTACAAAATGACATAGTGGCTTGAAATAAGAAGTTCGTTTGGAAATGAATGAGAGTCAGGTCATTAAGTTGGTCCCTTACAGTTAATCTAGTGTATTTCACTTGTTATTACATCTATAATGAATGATTCAAATGATTGAAATCACAAGTTCATATGGATACAAATGGGATCTATGCATTACTTTGAATGCGTGTAATTAGTCCGATGAGTTGAATTTGTTGTTACATCAGTAGTGAACGATTTAAAGGATTGAAATCACGCGTTCGTACCAATACAAGTGAGATTTAAATGATTCATATGATCATGCATGCTTAATTGAATGTGTTTAACTAGTTGTTACATCTATATTAAATGATTTAGTAGATCGAAATCACAAGTATGCGTGATCATATGAATCACTTAAATCTGACTCGTATTGGTACGACTATAGTGCACGATCTAAAGGATTGAAATTACAAGTTCGTATCAATACAAGTGCAATTTAAGTGATTCAAATGATCACACATACTTAATTGAATGTGCTTAACTTATTGTTACATCCATGTTGCTTGATTAAGTGAACTGAAATCACAAGTTTGTATGAAAATGAATGTGATTCGAGTGATTTATTTGGTGTCTTATAGTTAACCTAACGTGTTTCACATGTTATTACATCCATGATCGATGATTTAAATAATTAAAACTCACAAGTTTATATGGATATAAAGGAGGCCTATGCATTAGTTTGATCATTTATAGTTTGTACGATAAGTTGAACATGTTGTTACATCTATTGTGATCGATGCACAAGTTCACATCAATTCGAGTGGGATTTAAGTGATTCAATTGATCACGCATATTTAATTGAATGTACTTAACTTTTGTTACGTTTATATTAAATGATTTAGTCAATTGAAATCATAGGTTTATATGAAAATGAATGAGATTCGAGTGATTCATTTGGTGTCATACAGGTAACTTAATGTGTTTCACTTGTTATTACATACATTTGATCACTTATGTTTAATCGAGAGATTATGTGATTCATTTTTACTTGTTCTTACATACATTTGACAACTTATGTTTAATTGAATGTGCGTAGCCATTTGTTACAACGTATAGAAAGACTTAGTGGCTTGAAAAAGAAGTCCGTTTGGAAATGAATGAGAGTCAAGTCACTATATTGGTCCCTTATATTTAATCTAATGTTTTTACTTGTTATTACATCTATAATGAATGATTCAAATGGTTGAAATCACTAGTTTATATGGATACAAATGGTTGAAGTTGCTATATTTGTACACGTGTAGTTAGTCCGATGAGTTGAATTTGTTGTTACATCTATAGGGAACGTTCTAAAGGATTAAAATCACATGTTCGTACAAATACAAGTGAGATTTAAGTGATTCATATAATCATGCATACTTAATTGAATGTGTTTAACTTGTTGTTACGTCTATAATAAATGATTTAGTGGATTGAAATCACAAGTTTGTGTGAAATGAATGAGATTCGAGTGATTCATTTGGTGTCTTGTAGTTAACATATTGTGTTTCACTTGTTATTACATCTTTGATCAATGATTTAAATGTTTAAAACTTACAAGCTTGTATGGATATAAAGGGGACCTATGCATTAGTTTGATCTATTGTAGTTAGTTCAATAAGTTGAACTAGTTCTTACATCTATGGTGATCGATGTAAGGAATTGAAATCACAAGTTCGTATCAATACGAGTGGTATTTAAGTGATTCATTTTGTCACACATATGTAATTGAATGTGCTTAACTTGTTGTTACGTCTATATGAAATGATTTAGTAGATTAAAAACATAGTTTTGTATGAAAATGTATGATATTGGAGTGATTCATTTGGTGTCTTGTAAGTAACCTAATGTGTTTCACTTGTTATTACATATATTTGATCACTTATATTTAATTGAGAGATTAAGTGATTCATTTTTACTTGTTATTACATATAATTGATCACTTGTATTTAATTGAATGTGTGTGACCATTTCTTACTTACGTATAGAATGACCTAGTGGCTTTGATACCAGAAGTTCCTTTGGAATACATATATAATGAATGACTTAGATGATTGAAATCACATGTTCATGTGGATACAAACGCGTGTAGTTAGTCCGATGAGTTGAATTTATTGTTACAACTATAGTGCACGAACTAAGTGATTGAAATCACAAGTTCGTATCAATACAAGTGCGATTTAAGTGATTCAATTGATCACACATACTTAATTGAATGTGCTTAACTTGTTGTTACATCCATATTGCTAGATTAAGTGAATTCAAATCACTAGTTTGTGTGAAAATAAATGAGATTTGAGTGATTCATTTGGTGTCTTATAATTAACCTAATGTGTTTCACTCGTTATGACATCTATGATCAATGATTTAAACTATAAAAACTCACAAGTTTATATGGATGTAAAGGAGACCTATAGATTAGTTTAGTTTGATTCCTTGTAGTTTGTGTAAGACCCACGTTTTCTTTAAAACTGCCAAGTTTATCAAATGGAGACAAATGTGGAAAAAGATAAAGATAAGAGCTGATCTAATCACATTTGATGACAACTAACCACTTATTAACTGCTTTCTTAGAGGAAAAGAATCAACGATAGAAAGAGAGAGAGAACATAATGTCCTTCTTCTTGCCCTCTGGTTGGAGTAGAGGCTTGTGGCTGCTGGAAAGGAATCAGAAGCAGAAGTTGCTGCCAAGATTTTCAGAGGTATGGGGATGTTCAGCTTTGAATGGATCATGTAGCCTGCTATTTTCTGTTGGATGTTTGGGGAATAGATACACTTATACGCATGTCTTAATGGTAGATCTATGTGTTCTTACGCCTAAATAAGAATCGATTTGTGAAGTGTCGTATGTTGGAATGATACTCATGCTCTTAGTTTTGTCTATTATTGATTTACATCCATGCGCATATGCAAGCATGAAACGTAACTACATGTGTGCAAAAACGTACATACATATGCAATAATAATGAAAACGAATAAGGGGGTGATTAGAGCAATACCATGAGGTTCGGCCATATTTCCGAACTCTCAGGTTAGATGAAAAACCCCTGTTCGGTCATCCTCTCCCGTGAGAATCGAAGTCGTAGACTTCCTTGTTTCTGTCACGGGCATCGACAGCAGCGTTCGCCATTTTTTTCAATCTTCCTGTTTGCTGGAGAGCTCTGGGAGAAAGGAATACAGGGAGATTTGCAGCGGAGGCGATTTGGGGGGAAAACAGTAACCCTCCCGTCGTCCCTCCTTCCCTGTCGGTTCCTCCACGTCGCAAGGCAGAGATGAAAAACGGTAGCAGCAGAGCAGGCGGCGGCGGCTGAAGGCGTGGTCCGTCGGTGGCTTGGCGGCGTGAGAAACCCAAATGCAGGAACGAAGCTCTCTTTCCCTTTCTGGTTTTGGGTGGTGGAAGAACCGTGGAAGTTCCACCGTCGGTCGGACGGTGGGCAGCGGTGTGGTAGACCCAAACGCAGGAAGGAAGCTCTGCTTTCTTTCTCCCTCTCTGGTTTCGTTTTCTTTGAAGACAGAAGGAGACTCCACAGGCAGTTGAACGAGAGAGGGAAGGAGCAGCCCGTGAGAAGACGAGGAAGAGGAGCACTCGTGAGGAGAGAGAAAACGAGGGCAAAAAAATAAGGGAAACGAGCGTTCGGGTGTTTTTATATTAAGTTTGAAAATTTTCAAAACGGGTCCACTAATTAGCAAAAATTTATGGATAAGCTGTTAAAATTTGTAAATGTTCATGCCGCATCATTTTTGCTAAAAACCTCTTCAAAAAGAGGCTTGCGAAAGTGATTTTCAATAAGAACCAGATTTTTAATATGAAATTGCGATTTGGTACCCTCCGGATTCTTGAAATTTCCAAAAGGAGGTTTTATAAATTTAAAACGAAATGATATGTTATATTACTTTTTGATGCTCATTGTGGTGTTTAAAATTTCAGAAATATGGTTCTGAAATTAACTTTAGAACCATTAGAGGAGGAAAGTCACGTTTGAGAATTTTAAATATAAATTTTATTGTTTCGTTATAATATTGCTAATCGAGATTTAGAAATGCGATGAGTTTTGCTCTATTGCTATTAAGTTATGATTTAAAATAGCTGAATTATTCTGTTTGCAAAACCGAGCCTGAGGGCGGACGGTTTCTGTGAGAGGTACTAGACGATGTCTAGCATTGGTAAAACCTCACTTTTGAAATTCGAAGGCGAAACGTGGACTTTGTGCAATGGTTTATGCGAGTGCGAGCTTTCTGTTTTGCCCAGTGATCGGTTTCGTCCCGGGAGGTAGTGGTGCGTCTGAGCTCACTGTTGATGCACGCTCCTCTGGCTGTACTGGAGGGCCCACAGGGTATTGGGCGGCACAAGGGCCCGGGATTCTGTTCTGTTTCTGTTTGGGAGCGAGACTCCTGGTCTCTCCACCCGGGTTCCTAGAGAGACCATGCTGCTGCAGCGGCGATCTGGGATATCTCAGGAGGCTTCACTTCAGGTGCCCTCGATCCGTTGGATCGCCTGGTGAAGAGATGTTCTGTTCTGCCCGTGAGTGCCCACGGGGATTTCTGTTGCTCGGCACGATGACCTTGACATTGTCAGAGGACCACGGTTGGAAGCCTACGAAATTTTGGGAGGTTGTGCACACCTCGTTTTGTTGCTGAACATGTGACGTTACTCTAATATGTGTTAAGATTTGAAGATATTTGTTTTACAAAAACCAGATGTTATTTTGATGGGCCATGTTCCACACATGGCTGGATTTTCTCATACTCAGAGGAATTCTGACCCTTCTTTCTATCTACAGGTAGTCCTTGATAGATTTTGGCTTTGGAGCGACGACCTCAGTCTTGTGATGGACGGGCATTGGCATTCTGGGCACTGCATCGGTTTTGGGGATTTGTGGTTATTTTTGTTTGGGTCCAGTATTTTATTATTGAAATAAAACAATGTCTTCTGTTCTGGTCATGACTCAATATTGCTTCCGCTATATTATATAAATGAAAGAAAATTTTTGGTGTCAAAAATTGGGTCGTGACAACTTTGGTATCAGAGCACAGTGTCTAGAGTCAATGTCCAATGCCAAGGTCGATCACAAGCAGAGGAAAGGCCATCCAAGCCTGTTACGAATGTGTTTTTGATTTAGTGTGAATATTGAGTTTTAAAATTTTAGAGTAGCTTTAACGAATTGTTTTACTTACGAATACAATAGTTATATTTTGTGTTCCTCCGTGTGGTGTAGTTCAATGGCACGTACTAGAGGAGGAAATGCTAGAGGCAGAGGCAGAGGCAGAGGCAGAGGACCTCGCAGCACTAGGAGTCGAAATGTGGAGACTCGTTCTACCAGAGCTGGGACACCTGTTGGAAATAATCAACAACAACAAGCGTTCATCATGAACACATTGCATATGATGACGGGAGTGATGCAGGGTCTGGTGCAGAATGCTTCTACAGGAGGAACTAGTACAAACACAAACGGAACGACAATTGGTGAGGCAAGGGAAGTAACTCACCAACAGTTTATGAGTTTGCATCCTCCGAAGTTTTGTGGGAAAGGCACTGCGGACGATGCCGAAGAATGGATAAAGGAAACAGAGGAGATCTTTACCACCTTGGAAGTGCCCGACAACAAGAAGGTTCGGTATGGAACCTTTATGCTAAAAGGAGATGCTAAGGAATGGTGGTGGACGCAACGTGAGGTGAAGTTCGTGAATCACGAAGCGACCTGGGGAGAATTCAAGGAGGCCTTCACACATGCCTACATCCCAACCTTCACACGAGAGAAACGCATGCAAGAATTCCTGGACCTTCAATAAGGGAGTCTGAGTATGCACGAATACATCGTCAAATTCAGACATTTGGAAAAATATTGCCCCCATGTGTATGTTACTGATGCGGACCGAGCAAATAAGTTCGTCAGAGGACTTAAAGACGGGTTGCAGAACCAAGTAATTAGTAGTCGTCCGAGAGATCTAGACGACGCTATCGACATGGCCACACGTCTGGAGGAGGGCTGGAACAGGATGCAAGGGACAGATAGGAAGAGTGAATCTCTGCGACCCAGGTCGAGACCTGACATGTTTAAGAGAGGGCGCAGTGACAGGGGAAACCAAGGGGACAGATTCAAGAGACAGAGGCCATCAACATCCGGGGGGGACGGTGAATGCCCCAAGTGTCATCGCCAACATCCTGGTAAACAATGTTATAGAGATATCAGAGCATGTCTTTACTGTGGAGCACAAGGTCATTTTATTCGTGAGTGCCCAAAGAAGAAAGAGGCAGAGCAGAGGCGTGGTGCAACCAATCAGCCAGTAGAAAAGAAGGTACCTGGCAGAGTTTACGCAACCACGGTTGAAGAGTTGAAACCTACTGACATGATTGAAGGTACCCTTCTTGTACAATCTCATTGGGCTCATGTTTTGTTTGATTCTGGAGCATCGCATTCTTTTGTTTCTAAGAGTTTTGCTGAACTTTTAAAGTTAGAAAGAAAGAATATGCCTTATCAATTGTTAGTTGCTACACCTATGGGAAACAAAGACACATGCAGAATGTATTTAGAAGATGTGAAAATAGAAATACATGAACATTTATTACCAGCACAGTTGGTGGTAATGAATATGTTGGGGTATGACGTAATCCTAGGAATGGATTGGTTATACCATCACTACGCAACGATAGATTGTAGAAAAAAGAAGTTGAAGATTCAATTGGAGAATGGTCAAAAGATCGAATTTAGGGTAAAAACGCCCCAAGATCAAAGAAAGCTAGTTGTCTCGGCGGTTAAGGCAAGAAAATACATGAAAAATGGGTGCACTGCATATTTGGTTAGCATGGATGCAATCGAGCAGAAATTAAAACCCATTAGTGAGGTGCGTACGGTGAAGGACTACGCAGACGTGTTTCCTGAAGATTTACCCGGATTACCTCCTATAGGAGAGGTGGAGTTTGGCATTGAATTGATACCAGGAACGGCACCTATTTCTAAGGCTCCATATAGAATGGCACCAGCAGAACTAGAAGAATTAAAGAAACAGATCCAAGATTTGGCCAGCAAGGGATTCATTCGTCCAAGTGTGTCACCTTGGGGAGCACCGGTCTTGTTTGTGAAGAAAAAAGATGGGTCAATGCGGTTGTGTATTGACTATCGAATGTTGAATCAGGTTACAATCAGGAACAAATATCCATTGCCTAGAATCGAAGATTTATTCGATCAATTAAAGGAAGCAAAGGTGTTTTCTAAGATAGACTTGAGGTCGGGATACCATCAATTGCGAATTAAGGAAGAAGATATTTCCAAAACAGCATTTCGCACACGTTATGGGCATTATGAGTTTCGAGTGATGCCTTTTGGACTCACAAATGCCCCAGCAGCTTTTATGGATCTCATGAATCGGATATTTCACGAGTACTTAGACCGATTCGTTATAGTATTAATTGATGATGTGCTAGTATACTCCGAGTGTGAAGCAATGCATGCGGCACATCTTGAGTTAGTGATGAGGATATTGAGAGAAAATCAACTGTATGCCAAATATTCCAAGTGTGAGTTTTGGCTAGACAAAGTGAATTTCTTGGGACATGTAATCTCTAAGGAGGGAGTGGCAGTTGATCCGGCCAAAGTGGAAGCTGTACAACAATGGAATGCGCCAACTAATGTGTCAGAAATCAGAAGTTTTCTTGGCTTGGCAGGTTACTATAGAAAGTTCATCAAGGATTTTTCGAAAATTGCAACCCCAATGACTAAACTGCTACGAAAAGGAGTGAAATTTACGTGGACAGAGGATTGTCAGAAGAGTTTTCAGTTGTTGAAAGACAGTTTGACTAGTGCCCCAATTCTAACACTGCCAAATGGGAGGAAAGGATTTGTGGTATATACCGATGCTTCGGGAATAGGATATGGAGCAGTGCTTATGCAAAAGGACAATGTTATAGCTTATGCCTCTAGACAACTGAAACAACACGAGAAAAACTATCCAACACACGATTTGGAATTAGGAGCTGTGGTATTTGCGCTAAAAATATGGAGACATTATCTCTATGGTGTGGAATTTGAAGTATTTTCTGACCACAAATCGCTCAAATATTTGTTCTCGCAGAAGGAATTAAACCTAAGACAAAGAAGATGGCTGGAATATCTCAAAGATTACGACTTTGAAATAAGGTATCATCCAGGAAAGGCCAATGTGGTTGCCGATGCACTTAGCAGAAAAACGAGTGCTAAAGCCAGTGGGCTATTAATGCAGACATGGAATTTGGTGGAAGACTTTGAAAAATGGCATCCATTGCGAGATGATAATGGAAAGGTGAAGTGTGCAGGAATAATTCGAGATAGTTTCCTTGATGAAATCATTGAGAAACAAAAACAGAGCTCGGAATATGCGAAGTTGAAACTTGAGTGTCACAAGAAAGAAGAAACTCCTTATTTTGAGGACGAAGATGGATCTGTGTGGTTCAATGGTAGATTGTGGGTTCCGAATGATCCTGAAGTGAAGAACAAGTTGCTCGAAGAGGCACACAAGACAAGATACACCATACATCCAGGAAGCACAAAGATGTATCAAAATTTAAGGATAAACTTCTGGTGGCCAGGAATGAAGAAAGAGATTGCTGAGTTCGTCTCACGATGCTTGGTGTGTCAACAGGTTAAAGTGGAACATCAGAAACCAGGTGGTTTGATGCAACAGATCGAAATTCCCCAATGGAAATGGGAAGACATCACCATGGACTTCGTAGTGGGGTTACCACGTACTCGACGACAACACGATGCTATTTGGGTAGTGGTAGACCGCCTAACTAAGTCTGCACATTTTCTTCCGATCAAGATTTCACAATCACTAGAAAGTCTGGCAGATTTGTATGTTGATGAAATTGTGAGACTTCATGGAATCCCTAAATCAATAATCTCCGACAGAGATCCAAGATTTACATCCAAGTTTTGGCGAAGGTTACAGGAAGCGTTGGGAACAAAATTGAAACTGAGTACAGCATTTCATCCGCAGACAGATGGACAGTCTGAACGAACCATCCAGACTCTTGAAGACATGTTAAGAGCTTGTGTTTTGCAGTGGAAGGGTGAATGGGATAAACATGTGAAGTTGGCTGAATTTGCCTACAACAACAGCTATCACTCTAGCATTGGAATGGCTCCGTTTGAAGCTCTTTATGGCCGACCTTGTAGATCACCATCGTGTTGGACTGAGATAGGAGACAACAAGATTGAGGATCCTTTAGTAATACAACATTATACTGATCAAGTCAACATGATTAGAAAGAAATTATTGGCTGCCCAAAGTCGACAAAAGAGTTATGCAGACCAACGACGAAGAGAGCTAGCTTTTGAAGCAGGAGATCATGTTTTTATCAAGATATCACCCACTAAAAGTGTTTTTCGATTCGGAAAGAAAGGAAAATTGAGTCCAAGATACATTGGTCCATTCGAGATTCTGGAAAAAGTTGGAGTGGTGGCATATCGAATTGCACTTCCACCACAATATAGTCATGTTCATCCAGTATTTCATGTGTCGATGCTAAGGAAATATGTACCCGATCCTTCGCATGTGATAGACTACGAAGAGGTTGATTTGCAAGAGGACATGACAACAGATGAAAAGCCGCTTCGGATCATAGACCGAAAGGAGCATGTATTGCGAAAGAAGACAATCCCATTAGTTCAAGTGGAATGGCAACATCATGGCATCAAAGAATGTACGTGGGAGCCAGAAGAAGACATGAGGAATAGCTACCCTCAACTATTTCAATAAGGTACGTTCAAATTTCGAGGACGAAATTTCTTTTTAGGAGGGAAGGATGTAAGACCCACGTTTTCTTTAAAACTGCCAAGTTTATCAAATGGAGACAAATGTGGAAAAAGATAGAGATAAGAGCTGATCTAATCACATTTGATGACAACTAACCACTTATTAACTGCTTTCTTAGAGGAAAAGAATCAACGATAGAAAGAGAGAGAGAACATAATGTCCTTCTTCTTGCCCTCTGGTTGGAGTAGAGGTTTGTGGCTGCTGGAAAGGAATCAGAAGTAGAAGTTGTTGCCAAGATTTTCAGAGGTATGGGGATGTTCAGCTTTGAATGGATCATGTAGCCTGCTATTTTCTGTTGGATGTTTGGGGAATAGATACACTTATACGCATGTCTTAATGGTAGATCTATGTGTTCTTACGCCTAAATAAGAATCGATTTGTGAAGTGTCGTATGTTGGAATGATACTCATGCTCTTAGTTTTGTCTATTATTGATTTACATCCATGCGCATATGCAAGCATGAAACGTAACTACATGTGTGCAAAAACGTACATACATATGCAATAATAATGAAAACGAATAAGGGGGTGATTAGAGCAATACCATGAGGTTCGGCCATATTTCCGAACTCTCAGGTTAGATGAAAAACCCCTGTTCGGTCATCCTCTCCCGTGAGAATCGAAGTCGTAGACTTCCTTGTTTCTGTCACGGGCATCGACAGCAGCGTTCGCCTTTTTTTTCAATCTTCCTGTATGCTGGAGGGCTCTGGGAGAAAGGAATACAGGGAGATTTGCAGCGGAGGCGATTTGGGGGGAAAACAGTAACCCTCCCGTCGTCCCTCCTTCCCTGTCGGTTCCTCCACGTCGCAAGGCAGAGATGAAAAACGGTAGCAGCAGAGCAGGCGGCGCGGCTGAAGGTGTGGTCCGTCGGTGGCTTGGCAGCGTGAGAAACCCAAATGCAGGAACGATGCTCTCTTTCCCTTTCTGGTTTTGGGTGGTGGAAGAACCGTGGAAGTTCCACCGTCGGTCGGACGGTGGGCAGCGGTGTGGTAGACCCAAACGCAGGAAGGAAGCTCTGCTTTCTTTCTCCCTCTCTGGTTTCGTTTTCTTTGAAGACAGATGGAGACTCCACAGGCGGTTGAACGAGAGAGGGAAGGAGCAGCCCGTGAGAAGACGAGGAAGAGGAGCGCTCGTGAGGAGAGAGAAAACGAGGGCAAAAAAATGAGGGAAACGAGCGTTCGGGTGTTTTTATATTAAGTTTGAAAATTTTCAAAACGGGTCCACTAATTAGCAAAAATTTATGGATAAGCTGTTAAAATTTGTAAATGTTCATGCCGCATCATTTTTGCTAAAAACCTCTTCAAAAAGAGGCTTGCGAAAGTGATTTTCAATAAGAACCAGATTTTTAATATGAAATTGCGATTTGGTACCCTCCGGATTCTTGAAATTTCCAAAAGGAGGTTTTATAAATTTAAAACGAAATGATATGTTATATTACTTTTTGATGCTCATTGTGGTGTTTAAAATTTCAGAAATATGGTTCTGAAATTAACTTTAGAACCATTAGAGGAGGAAAGTCACGTTTGAGAATTTTAAATATAAATTTTATTGTTTCGTTATAATATTGCTAATCGAGATTTAGAAATGCGATGAGTTTTGCTCTATTGCTATTAAGTTAGGATTTAAAATAGCTGAATTATTCTGTTTGGAAAACCGAGCCTGAGGGCGGACGGTTTCTGTGAGAGGTACTAGACGATGTCTAGCATTGGTAAAACCTCACTTTTGAAATTCGAAGGCGAAACGTGGACTTTGTGCAATGGTTTATGCGAGTGCGAGCTTTCTGTTTTGCCCAGTGATCGGTTTCGTCCCGGGAGGTAGTGGTGCGTCTGAGCTCACTGTTGACGCACGCTCCTCTGGCTGTACTGGAGGGCCCACAGGGTATTGGGCGGCACAAGGGCCCGGGATTCTGTTCTGTTTCTGTTTGGGAGCGAGACTCCTGGTCTCTCCACCCGGGTTCCTAGAGAGACCATGCTGCTGCAGCGGCGATCTGGGATATCTCAGGAGGCTTCACTTCAGGTGCCCTCGATCCGTTGGATCGCCTAGTGAAGAGATGTTCTGTTCTGCCCGTGAGTGCCCACGGGGATTTCTGTTGCTCGGCACGATGACCTTGACATTGTCAGAGGACCACGGTTGGAAGCCTACGAAATTTTGGGAGGTTGTGCACACCTCGTTTTGTTGCTGAACATGTGACGTTACTCTAATATGTGTTAAGATTTGAAGATATTTGTTTTACAAAAACCAGATATTATTTTGATGGGCCATGTTCCACACATGGCTGGATTTTCTCATACTCAGAGGAATTCTGACCCTTCTTTCTATCTACAGGTAGTCCTTGATAGATTTTGGCTTTGGAGCGACGACCTCAGTCTTGTGATGGACGGGCATTGGCATTCTGGGCACTGCGTCGGTTTTGGGGATTTGTGGTTATTTTTGTTTGGGTCCAGTATTTTATTATTGAAATAAAACAATGTCTTCTGTTCTGGTCATGACTCAATATTGCTTCCGCTATATTATATAAATGAAAGAAAATTTTTGGTGTCAAAAATTGGGTCGTGACAGTTTGTTCAATAAGTTGAACATGTTGTTACATCTCATTCATTTGTATTCATATGCACACTAAATCACTCGTCTCAATACGAGTGAGATTTAAGTGATTCATTTGATCACGCATGCTTAATTGAATGTGCTCAACTTGTTGTTACGTCTATATTAAATGATTTAGTATATTGAAATCATAGGTTTGTATGGAAATGAATGAGATTTGAGTGATTCATTTGGTGTCTTGTAGGTAACATAATATGTTTCACTTGTTATTACATATATTTGATCACATATATTTAATTGAGAGATTAAATGATTCATTTTCACTTTATTACATCTATTTGATCAATATATTTAGTTCAGTGTGCGTAGCCATTTGTTACATACGTATAAAATAACTTATTGGCTTGAAATAAGAAGTTCGTTGGGAAATGAATGAGAGTCAGGTCATTAAGTTGGTCCCTTACAGTTAATCTAGTGTATTTCACTTGTTATTACATCTATAATGAATGATTTAAATGATTGAAATCGCAAGTTCATATGGATACAAATGGGATCTATGCATTACTTTGAATGCGTGTAATTAGTCCGATGAGTTGAATTTGTTGTTACATCTATAGTCAACGATCTAAAGAATTGAAATCACGCGTTCGTACCAATACAAGTGAGATTTAAATGATTCATATGATCAAGCATGCCTAATTGAATGTGTTTAACTTGTTGTTACATCTATATTAAATGATTTAGCAGATCGAAATCACAAGTTTGTATGAAAATGAATGAGATTCGAGTGATTCATTTGGTGTCTTATGGTTCACCTAATGTGTTTCACAAGTTGTTACATTTATAATGATTCTTAATACGGATGTCCTTAACAAGTGATTCATTTGGTGTCATATAGTTAACCTAATGTGTTTCACTTGTAATTTAATTGAATGTGCTTAACAAGTGAATTAGGTTAACAATAGGGCACCAAATGAATCACTCAAATCTCATTCATTTTCATGCAAGTCTGTGATTTCAATCTATTAAATCATTTAACATGGATATAACAATAAGTCAAGTACATTCAATAAAGTATGCGTGATCATATGAATCACTTAAATCTAACTCGTATTGGTACGACTATAGTGCACGATCTAAAGGATTGAAATTACAAGTTCGTATCAATACAAGTGCGATTTAAGTGATTCAAATGATCACACATACTTAATTGAATGTGCTTAACTTATTGTTACATCCATGTTGCTTCATTAAGTGAACTGAAATCACAAGTTTGTATTAAAATGAATGTGATTCGAGTGATTCATTTGGTGTCTTATAGTTAACCTAACGTGTTTCACATGTTATTACATACATGATCAATGATTTAAATAATTAAAACTCACAAGTTTATATGGATATAAAGGAGACCTATGCATTAGTTTGATCCTTTCTAGTTTGTACGATAAGTTGAACATGTTGTTACATCTATAGTGATCGATGCACAAGTTCACAACAATACGAGTGAGATTTAAGTGATTCAATTGATCGCGCATATTTAATTGAATGTACTTAACATGTTGTTATATTTATATTAAATGATTTAGTAAATTCAAATCATAGGTTTATATGAAAATGAATGGGATTCGAGTGATTCATTTGGTGTCTTACAGGTAACTTAATGTGTTTCACTTGTTATTACATACATTTGATCACTTATGTTTAATCGAGAGATTATGTGATTCATTTTTTCTTGTTCTTACATACATTTGATAACTTATATTTAATTGAATGTGCATAACCATTTGTTACATACGTATAGAATGACTTAGTGGCTTGAAAAAAGAAGTCCGTTTGGAAATGAATGAGAGTCAAGTCACTATATTGGTCCCTTATAGAAAATCTAATGTATTTCACATGTTATTACATCTATAATGAATGATTTAAATGGTTGAAATCACAAGTTTATATGGATACAAATGGTTGAAGTCACTATATTTGTACACGTGTAGTTAGTCCGATGAGTTGAATTTGTTGTTACATCTATAGGGAACGTTCTAAAGGATTGAAATCACATGTTCGTACGAATACAAGTGAGATTTAAGTGATTCATATAATCATGCATACTTAATTCAATGTGTTTAACTTGTTGTTACGTCTATAATAAATGATTTAGTAGATTAAAATCACAAGTTTGTGCAAAAATGAATGAGATTCGAGTGATTCATTTGGTGTCTTGTAGTCAACCTATTGTGTTTCACTTGTTATTACATCTTTGATCAATGATTTAAATGATTAAAACTTACAAGTTTGTATGGATGTAAAGGAGACCTATGCATTAGTTTGATCCCTTGTAGTTAGTTCAATAAGTTGAACTACTTCTTACATCTATGGTGATCGATGTAAGGAATTGAAATCACAAGTTCGTATCAATACGAATGGGATTTAAGTGATTCATTTTATCACACATACGTAATTGAATGTGTTTAACTTGTTGTTACGTCTATATTAAATGATTCAGTAGATTAAAATCATAGGTTTGTATGAAAATGAATGATATTGGAGTAATTCATTTGGTGTCTTGTAAGTAACCTAATGTGTTTCACTTGTTATTACATATATTTGATCACTTATATTTAATTGAGAGATTAAGTGACTGATTTCCACTTGTTATTACATATAATTTATCACTAGTATTTAATTGAATGTGCGTGACCATTTCTTACTTACGTATAGAATGACCAAGTGGCTTTGATACCAGAAGTTCGTTTGGAATACATATATAATGAATGATTGAAATGATTGAAATCACATGATCATGTGGATACAAACGCGTGTAGTTAGTCCGATGAGTTGAATTTATTGTTACAACTATAGTACACGATCTAAATGATTTAAATCAGAAGTTCGTTTTAATGCGTGTAATTAGTCCGATGAGTTGAATTTGTTGTTACATCTATAGTGAACGATCTAAAGGATTGAAATCACGCGTTCGTACCAATACAAGTGAGATTTAAATGATTCATATCATCATGCATGCTTAATTGAATGTGTTTAACTTGTTGTTACATCCATATTAAATGATTTAGTAGATCAAAATCACAAGTTTGTATGAAAATGAATGAGATTCGAGTGATTCATTTGGTGTCATATGGTTTACCTAATGTGTTTCACTAGTTGTTACATTTATAATGATTCTTAATATGGATGTCCTTAACAAGTGATTCATTTGGTGTCATATAGTTAACCTAATGTGTTTCACTTGTAATTTAATTGATTGTGTTTAACAAGTGAATTAGGTTATCAATAGGGCACCAAGTGAATCACTCAAATCTCATTCATTTTCATGCAAGCCTGTGATTTCAATCTATTAAATCATTAACAATAAAGTATGCGTGATCATATGAATCACTTAAAGGATTGAAATTACAAGTTCGTGTCAATACAAGTGCGATTTAAGTGATTCAAATGATCACACATACTTAATTGAATGTGCTTAACTTATTGTTACATCCATGTTGCATGATTAAGTGAACTGAAATCACAAGTTTGTATGAAAATGAATGTGATTCGAGTGATTCATTTGGTGTCTTATAGTTAACCTAACGTGTTTCACATGTTATTACATCCATAATCAATGATTTACATAATTAAAACTCATAAGTTTATATGGATATAAAGGAGACCTATACATTAGTTTGATACTTTCTAGCTTGTACGATAAGTTGAAGATGTTGTTACATCTATAGTGATCGATGCACAAGTTCACATCAATACGAGTGGGATTTAAGTGATTCAATTGATCACGCATATTTAATTGAATGTACTTAACATGTTGTTACATTATATTAAATGATTTAGTAAATTCAATTCATAGGTTTATATGAAAATGAATGCGATTCGAGTGATTCATTTGGTGTCTTACAGGTAACTTAATGTGTTTCACTTGTTATTACATACATTTGATCACTTATGTTTAATCGAGAGATTATGTGATTCATTTTTACTTGTTCTTACATACATTTGATAACTTATATTTAATTGAATGTGTGTAACAATTTGTTACATACGTATAGAATGACTTAGTGGCTTGAAAAAAGAAGTCCGTTTGGAAATGAATGAGAGTCAAGTCACTATATTGGTCCCTTATAGTTAATCTAATGTATTTCACTTGTTATTACATCTATAATGAGTGATTTAAATGGTTGAAATCACAAGTTTATATGGATACAAATGGTTGAAGTCACTATATTTGTACACGTGTAGTTAGTCCGATGAGTTGAATTTGTTGTTACATCTATAGGGAACGTTCTAAAGGATTGAAATCACGCATACTTAATTGAATGTGTTTAACTTGTTGTTACGTTTATAATAAATGATTTAGTAGATTGAATTCACAAGTTTGTGCAAAAATGAATGACATTCGAGTGATTCATTCGGTGTCTTGTAGTTAACCTATTGTGTTTCACTTGTTATTACATCTTTGATCAATGATTTAAATGATTAAAACTTACAAGTTTGTATGGATATAAAGGAGACCAATGCATTAGTTTGACCCTTGTAGTTAGTTCAATAAGTTGAACTAGTTCTTACATCTATGGTGATCGATGTAAGGAATTGAAATCACAAGTTCGTATCAATACGAGTGGGATTTAAGTGATTCATTTTATCACACATACGTAATTGAATGTGCTTATTTTGTTGTTATGTCTATATTAAATGATTTAGTAGATTAAAATCATAGGTTTGTACGAAAATGAATGATATTGGAGTGATTCATTTGGTATCTTTTAAGTAACCTAATGTGTTTCACTTGTTATTACATATATTTGATCACTTATATTTAATTGAGAGATTAAGTGATTGATTTTCACTTGTTATTACATATAATTGATCATTTGTATTTAATTGAATGTGCGTGACCATTTCTTACTTATCTATAGAATGACCTAGTGGCTTTGATACCAGAAGTTCGTTTGGAATACATATATAATGAATGATTTAAATGATTGAAATCACATGTTCATGTGGATACAAACGCGTGTCGTTAGTCCGATGAGTTGAATTTATTGTTACAACTATAGTGCACGATCTAAATGATTGAAATCACACGTTCGTATCAATACAAGTGCGATTTAAGTGATTCAAATGATCACACATACTTAATTAAATGTGCTTAACTTGTTGTTATATCCATATTGCTAGATTAAGTGAATTCAAATCACAAGTTTGTGTGAAAATAAATGAGATTTGAGTGATTCATTAGGTGTCTTATAATTAACCTAATGTGTTTCACTCATTATGACATCTATGATCAACGATTTAAACGATAAAAACTCACAAGTTTATATGGATGTAAAGGAGACCTATGGATTAGTTTAGTTTGATCCCTTGTAGTTTGTTCAATAAGTTGAACATGTTGTTACATCTCATTCATTTGTATCCATACGCACACTAAATCACTCGTCTCAATACGAGTGAGATTTAATTGATTCATTTGATCACGCATACTTAATTGAATGTACTTAACTTGTTGTTACGTCTATATTAAATGATTTAGTATATTGAAATCATAGGTTTGTATGGAAATGAATGAGATTTGAGTGATTTATTTGGTGTCTTGTTGGTAACCTAATATGTTTCACTTGTTATTACATATATTTGATCACATATATTTAATTGAGAGATTAAATGATTCATTTTCACTTGTTATTACATATATTTGATCAATATATTTAATTGAGTGTGCGTATCCATTTGTTATATACGTATAGAATGACTTAGTGGCTTGAAATAAGTAGTTCGTTTGGAAATGATTGAGAGTCAGATCATTAAGTTGGTCCCTTACAGTTAATCTAGTGTATTTCACGTGTTATTACATCTATAATGAATGATTTAAATGATTGAAATCGCAAGTTCATATGCATACAAATGGGATCTATGCATTACTTTGAATGCGTGTAATTAGTCCGATGAGTTTAATTTGTTGTTACATCTATAGTGAACGATCTAAAGGATTGAAATCACGCGTTCGTACCAATACAAGTGAGATTTAAATGATTCATATGATCACGCATGCTTAATTGAATGTGTTTAACTTCTTATGGTTTATCTAATGTGTTTCACTAGTTGTTACATTTATAATGATTCTTAATACGGATGTCCTTAACAAGTGATTCATTTGGTATCATATTGTTAACCTAATGTGTTTCACTTATAATTTAATTGAATGTGCTTAACAACTGAATTAGGTTAACAATAGGGCACCAAAGAATCACTCAAATATCATTCATTTTCATGCAAGCCTGTGATTTCAATCTACTAAATCATTTAACATAGATATAACAATAAGTCAAGTACATTCAATAAAGTATGCATGATACATCCATGATCAATGATTTAAATAATTAAAACTCACAAGTTTATATGGATATAAAGAAGACCTATGCATTAGTTTGATCCTATCTAGTTTGTACGATAAGTTGAACATGTTGTTACATCTATAGTGAACGATGCACAAGTTCACATCAATACGAGTGGGATTTAAGTGATTCAATTGATAACACATATTTAATTGAATGTACTTAACTTGTTGTTACGTTTATATTAAATGATTTAGTAAATTCAAATCATAGGTTTATATGAAAATGAATGGGATTCGAGTGATTCATTTGGTGTCTTACAGGTAACTTAATGTGTTTCACTTGTTATTACATACATTTGATCACTTATGCTTAATCAAGAGATTATGTGATTCAGTTTTACTTGTTCTTACATACATTTGATAACTTATATTTAATTGAATGTGCATAACCATTTGTTATATACGTATAAAATGACTTAGTGGCTTGAAAAAGAAGTCTGTTTGGAAATGAATGAGAGTCAAGTCACTATATTGGTCCCTTATAGTTAATCTAATGTATTCCACTTGTTATTACATCTACAATGAATGATTTAAATGGTTGAAATCACAAGTTTACATGGATACAAATATTTCAAGTCACTATATTTGTACACGTGTAGTCAGTCCGATGAGTTAAATTTGTTATTACATCTATAGGGAACGTTCTAAAGGATTGAAATCACATGTTCGTACGAATACAAGTGAGATTTAAGTGATTCATATAATCATGAATACTTGATTGAATGTGTTTAAGTTGTTGTGACGTCTATAATAAGTGATTTAGTAGATTGAAATCACAAGTTTGTGCGAAAATGAATGAGATTCGAATGATTCATTTGGTGTCTTGTAGTTAACCTATTGTGTTTCACTTGTTATTACATCTTTGATCAATGATTTAAATGATTAAAACTTACAAGTTTGTATGAATATAAATGAGACCTATGCATTAGTTTGATCCCTTGTAGTTAGTTCAATAAGTTGAACTAGTTCTTACATCTATGGGGATCGATGTAAGGAATTGAAATCACAAGTTCGTATCAATACGAGTGAGATTTAAGTGATTCATTTTATCACACATACGTAATTGAATGTGCTTAACTTGTTGTTACGTCTATATTAAATGATTTAGTATATTAAAATCATAGGTTTGTATGAAAATGAATGATATTGGAGTGACTCATTTGGTGTCTTGTAAGTAACCTAATGTGTTTCACTTGTTATTACATATATTTGATCACTTATATTTAATTGGGAGATTAAGTGATTCATTTTCACTTGTTATTACATATAATTGATCACTTGTATTTAATTGAATGGGCGTGACCATTTCTTACTTGCGTATAGAATGACCTAGTGGCTTTGATACCAGAAGTTCATTTGGAATACATATATAATGAATGATTTAAATGATTGAAATCACATGTTCATGTGGATACAAACGTGTGTAGTTAGTCAGATGAGTTGAATTTATTGTTACAACTATAGTGCACGATCTAAATGATTGAAATCACAATGAGTTGCATTTGTTGTTACATCTATAGTGAACGATCAAAAGGATTGAAATCACGCGTTATACCAATACAAGTGAGATTAAATGATTCATATGATCAAGCTTGCTTAATTGAATGTGTTTAACTTATTGTTACATCTATATTAAATGAGTTAGTAGATCGAAATCACAAGTTTGTATGAAAATGAATGAGATTCGAGTGATTCATTTGGTGTCTTGTGGTTTACCTAATGTGTTTCAGTAGTTGTTACATTTATAATGATTCTTAATACGGATGTCCTTAACAAGTGATTCATTTGGTGTCATATAGTTAACCTAATGTGTTTCACTTGTAATTTAATTGAATGTGCTTAACAAGTGAATTAGGTTATCAATAGGGCACCAAATGAATCACTCAAATCTCATTCATTTTCATGCAAGCCTATGATTTCAATCTACTAAATCATTTAACATAGATATAACAATAAGTCAAGTACATTCAATAAAGTATGCGTGATCATATAAATCACTTAAATCTAACTTGTATTGGTACGACTATAGTGCACCATCTAAAGGATTGAAATTACAAGTTCGTATCAATACAAGTGCGATTTAAGTGATTCAAATGATCGCACATACTTAATTGAATGTGCTTAACTTATTGTTACATCCATGTTGTTTGATTAAGTGAACTGAAGTCACAAGTTTGTATGAAAATGAATGTGATTCGAGTGATTCATTTGGTGTCTTATAGTTAACCTAATGTGTTTCACATGTTATTACATCCATGATGAATGATTTAAATAATTAAAACTCACAAGTTTATATGGATATAAAGGAGACCTATGCATTAGTTTGATCCCTTCTAGTTTGTACGATAAGTTGAACATGTTGTTACATCCATAGTGATCGATGCACAAGTTCCCAACAATACGAGTGAGATTTAAGTGATTCAATTGATCACGCATATTTAATTGAATGTACTTAACTTGTTGTTACGTTTATATTAAATGATTTAGTAAATTCAAATCATAGGTTTATATGAAAATGAATGGGATTCGAGTGATTCATTTGGTGTCCTACAGGTAATCGAGAGGTTATGTGATTCATTTTTACTTGTTCTTACATACATTTGATAACTTATATTTAATTGAATGTGCATAACCATTTGTTACATACGTATAGAATGACTTAGTGGCTTAAAAAAAGAAGACCGTTTGGAAACGAATGAGAGTCAAGTCACTATATTGGTCCCTTATAGTTAATCTAATGTATTTCACTTGTTATTACATCTATAATGAATGATTTAAATGGTTGAAATCACAATTTTATATGGATACAAATGGTTGAAGTCACTATATTTGTACATGTGTAGTTAGTACGATGAATTGAATTTGTTGTTACATCTATAGGGAACGTTCTAAAGGATTGAAATCACATGTTCGTACGAATACAACTGAGATTTAAGTGATTCATATAATCATGCATACTTAATTGAATGTGTTTAACTTGTTGTTACGTCTATAATAAATGATTTAGTAGATTGAATTCACAAGTTTGTGCGAAAATGAATGAGATTCGAGTGATTCATTTGGTGTCTTGTAGTTAACCTATTGTGTTTCACTTGTTATTACATCTTTGATCAATGATTTAAATGATTAAAACTTACAAGTTTGTATGGATATAAAGTAGACCTATGCATTAGTTTGATCCCTTGTAGTTAGTTCAATAAGTTGAACTAGTTCTTACATCTATGGTGATCGATGTAAGGAATTGAAATCACAAGTTCGTATCAATGCGAGTGGGATTTAAGTGATTCATTTTATCAAACATACGTAATTGAATGTGCTTAACTTGTGGTTACGTCTATATTAAATGATTTAGTAGATTAAAATCATAGGTTTGTATGAAACTGAATGATATTGGAGTGATTCATTTGGTGTCTCGTAAGTAACCTAATGTGTTTCACTTGTTATTACATATATTTGATCACTTATATTTAATTGAGAGATTAAGTGATTCATTTTCACTTGTTATTACATATAATTGATCACTTGTATTTAATTGAATGTGCGTGACCATTTATTACTTACGTATAGAATGACCTAGTGGCTTTGATACCAGAAAGTTCGTTTGGAATACATATATAATGAATGATTTAAATGATTGAAATCACATGTTCATGTGGATACAAACGCGTGTCGTTAGTCCGATGAGTTGAATTTATTGTTACAACTATAGTGCATGATCTAAATGATTGAAATCACAAGTTTGTATCAATACAAGTGCGATTTAAGTGATTCAAATTATCACACATACTTAAATAAATGTGCTTAACTTGTTGTACATCCATATTGCTAGATTAAGTGAATTCAAATCACAAGTTTGTGTGAAAATAAATGAGATTTGAGTGATTCATTTGGTGTCTTATAATTAACCTAATGTGTTTCATCTTATTTGACATCTATGATCAACATTTAAACGATAAAAACTCACAATTTATATGGATGTAAGAGACCTATGGATAATTAGTTTGATCCCTTGTAGTTTGTTCAATAAGTTGAACATGTTGTTACATCTCATTCATTTGTATCCATACGCACACTAAATCACTCGTCTCAATACGAGTGAGATTAAGTGATTCATTTGATCACGCATACTTAATTGAATGTGCTTAACTGTTGTTACGTCTATATTAAATGATTTAGTATATTGAAATCATAGTTTGTTTATGAAAATGAATGAGATTTGAGTGATTCATTTGGTGTCTTGTAGGTAACCTAATATGTTTCACTTGTTATTACATATATTTGATCACATACTATTTAAAATTGAGAGATATAAATGATTCATTTTCACTTGTTATTACAATATATTTGATCAATATATATTAATTGAGTGTGGCTAGCCAATTAGTGTTACCATACGTATAGAAATGACTTAAGCCTTGGCTTGACAATAAGAAGTTCGTTTGGGAAATGAATGAGAGTCAGGTCATTAAGTTGGTCCTTACAGTTAATCTAAGTGTATTCACTTGTTATTACATCTGATAATAATCATTTAAATGATTGAAATCGCAAGTTCATATGGATACAAATGGATCTATGCATTACTTTGAATGCGTGTAATTAGTCCGATGAGTTGAATTTGTTGTTACATCTATATGTGAACGATCTAAAGGATTGAAATCACGCGTTCGTACCAATACAAGTGAGATTAAATGATTCATATGATCATGCATGCTTAATTGAATGTGTTTAACTTGTTGTTACATCTATATTAAATGATTTAGTAGATCGAAATCACAAGTTTGTATGAAAATAATGAGATTCGAGTGATTCATTTGGTGTCTTATGTTTACCTAATGTGTTTCACTAGTTGTACATTTATAATGATTCTTAATACGATGTCCTTAACAAGTGATCATTTGTGTCATATAGTTAACCTAATGTGTTTCACTTGTAATTTAATTGAATGTGCTTAACAAGTGAATTAGGTTAACAATAGGGCACCAAAATGAATCACTCAAATCTCATTCATTTTCATGCAAGCCTGTGATTTAATCTACTAAATCATTTAACATGGATATAACAATAAGTCAAGTACATTCAATAAAGTATGCATGATCATATGAATCACTTAAATCTGACTCGTATTGGTACGACTATAGGCACAATCTAAAGGATTGAAATTACAAGTTCGTACAATACAAGTGAGATTTAAGTGATTCAAATATCATACATACTTAATTGAATGTGCTTAACTTATTGTTACATCCATGTTGCTTGATTAAGTGAACTGAAATCACAAGTTTGTATGAAAATGAATGTGATTCGAGTGATTCATTTGGTGTCTTATAGTTAACCTACGTGTTTTACACGTTATTACATCCATGATCAATGATTTAAATAATTAAAACTCACAAGTTTATATGGATATAAAGGAGACCTATGCATTAGTTTGATACTTTTAATTTGTACGATAAGTTGAACATGTTGTTACATCTATAGTGATCGATGCACAAGTTCAACATCAATACGAGTGGGATTTAAGTGATTCAATTGATCACACATATTAATTGAATGTACTTAACTTGTTGTTACGTTTATATTAAATGATTTAGTAATTAAAATCGTAGGTTTATATGAAAATGAATGAATCGAGTGATTCATTTGGTTCTTCAGGTAACTTAATGTGTTCACTGTGTTATTACATACATTTGACCACTTATGTTTAATTGAGAGATTATGTGATTCATTTTTACTTGTTCTTACATAATTATAACTTATTTTAATTGAATGTGGTACCATTTGTTACATACGTATAGAATGACTAGTGACTTGAAAAAGAAGTCCGTTTGGAAATGAGTGAGTCAATCACTATATTGGTTCTTATAGAATCTAATGTATTCACTGTATTTCATATAATGAATGATTTAAATGGTTGAAATCACATTTAATGATACAATTGTTGAAGTCACATATTGTCCGTGTAGTTAGTCCGATGAGTTGAATTTTTGTTACAACTATAGTGCACGATCTAAATGATTGAAATCACAAGTTCTTATCAATACAAGTGCGATCTAAGTGATTCAAATGATCACACATACTTAATTGAATGTGCTTAACTTGTTGTTACATCCATATTGCTAGATTAAGTGAATTCAAATCACAAGTTTGTGTGAAAATAAATGAGATTTGAGTGATTATTTGGTGTCTTATAATTGAACCTAATGTGTTTCACTCGTTATGACATCTATAATCAACGATTTAAACGGTAAAAACTCACAAGTTTATATGGATGTAAAGGAGACCTATGGATTAATTTATTTTGACCCCTTGTAGTTTGTCAATAAGTTGAACATGTTGTTACGTCTCATTCATTTGTATCCATATGCCACACTAAATCACTCGTCCCAATACGAGTGAGATTTAATGATTCATTTGATCACGCATACTTAATTGAATGTACTTAACTTGTTGTTACGTCTATATTAAATGATTTAGTATATTGAAAATCATAGGTTTGTATGGAAATGAATGATATTGGAGTGATTCATTTGGTGTCTTGTAGTAACCTAATGTTTCACTTGTTATTACATATTTGATCACATATATTTAATTGAGAGATAATGATTCATTTTCACTTGTTATTACATATATTTGATCAATATATTTAATTGAGTGTGCGTAGCCATTTGTACATACCTATAGAATGTCTTAGTGGCTTGAAATAAGAAGTTCGTTTGGAAATGAATGATAGTCGGTCAGAAGTTGGTCCTTACGTTAATCTAGTGTATTTCACTTGTTATACATCTATAATAAATGATTTAAATGATTGAAATCGCAAGTTCATATGGATACAAAAGGATCTATGCATTACTTGAATGGTGTAATTAGTCCGATGAGTTGAATTTATTGTTACATCTATAGTGAACAATAAAGATTTGAAATCACGCGTTCGTACCAATACAAGTGAGATTTAATGATTCATATGATCATGCATGCTTAATTGAATGTGTTTAACTTTGTTGTTACATTATTTAAATGATTTAGTAGATCGAAATCACAAGTTTTTATGAAAATGAATGAGATTCGATGATTCATTTGGTGTCTATGGTTTACCTAATGTGTTTCAC
>NW_022204790.1:30000-52147 GCF_008831285.2 Nymphaea colorata | reverse complement strand
TTGATCGGAATGAATCATAATTTTCTTCTATGATCGATCAGTATAAACATCAACAACTTCGAATTGGATTAGTTTCTCCTAAACAAATACGTGCTTGGGCCAACAAAATCCTACCGAATGGAGAGATAGTTGGAGAGGTGACAAAACCCTATACTTTCATTACAAACCAATAAACCGGAAAAAGATGGGTTGTTTTGTGAAAGAATTTTGGACCTATAAAAGTGGAATTTGTGCTTGTGGAAATTATCGAGTGATCGGGGGTGAAAAAGAAGAACCGAAATTTGCGAACAATGCGGAGTCGAATCTGTTGATTCTCGGATCCGAAGATATCAAATGGGATACATCAAACTAGCATGCCCGGTGACTCATGTGTGGTATTTGAAACGTCTTCCTAGTTATATCGCGAATCTTTCAGATAAACCTCTTAAGGAATTAGAAGGCCTGGTATACTGCGATGTGTGATTTGATCGAAATTACGATTTACAGATTCAGAATGAAAAACTGTCATCCTATTTAATCCGATTGGGATGCCTCTAGCTCTGACATGTCTATTGGTAAGAATAACATGAAGCTCAGAATTTTGGGTGTGGGTGTATTCAATACCTCCAAATGAAAGAGGAATTAATCCATGTCGACTCCCTAAGAGAGTAATAGGGAATTGCTAGTTGTACCTCGTTAAACTTTTTCATGTTCTTTCGTGGATCTAGCCATTAGATTCCTTTAGAATTCTAAATTTATAAAAAAAATTCTGTTAAGCAATTAGAAATGAAATATGATGGCACGGTTACAGGAGTCTATCCATCGCATATATGCTTCAAGGAAGAACATGGCATAATCGTCGAGGTAAAGTAGGGACCTAAAGGATCGAACGGAACGATATATAGACAAGTAAATCCTTTGTGAGTTTCAATGTATTCCTTAAGGGATTCATCATTCGAAGGGAAGTAGACTACTCAATAATTTCACATTTATGTTGTAATTGAATGACTAATTGAGGAAGTAAAGGGAAGAATGAAATCAAATCAATGAGGGTTGGTCCTCACTGGAACTTGAGTAAGGAGTAGATCCTTGTGGGGTTTTCTAGAGCAAAATTTGGAAGTTCCCCTTATTTGGTATAACTACTTAAGCCGGATGAGAGGAAACCTTCACGTCCGATTTTTAGGGGGGGGGAAGATCCTATAGGAACCTATCCCAATTTTTCTTTTGCTAGGCCCATAGCTAAAAAACCTACTTTCTTACGATTACGAGGTTCATTCGAATATGAAATCCAATCCCGGAAATACAGTATCCCACTTTTTTTACTACCCAAGGCTTCGATACATTTAGAAATCGAGAAATATCTACCGGAGCTACTGCTATCAGAGAACAATTAGCCGATCTGGATTTGCGAATTATTATAGATCGTTCATTGGTGGAATGGAAGGAATTGGGAGAAGAAGGATCAACCGGGAATGACTGGGAAGATAGAAAAATTGGGAGGAGAAAAGATTTTTTGGTTAGACGCATGGAATTGGCTAAGCATTTTCTTCGAACAAATGTAGAACCAGAATGGATGGTTTTGTCCCTATTACCAGTTCTTCCTCCCGAGTTGAGGCCAATCATTCAGATTGATGGGGGTAAATCAATGAGTTCAGATATTAATGAACTTTATAGAAGAGTTATCTATCGGAACAATACTCTTACCGATCTATTAACAACAAGTAGATCTACGCCGGGGGAATTAGTAATGTGTCAGGAAAAATTGGTACAAGAAGCTGTAGATACACTTCTTGATAATGGGATCCGCGGACAACCAATGAGGGACGGTCACAATAAAGTTTACAAGTCGTTTTCAGATGTAATTGAAGGCAAAGAGGGAAGATTTCGCGAGACTCTACTTGGTAAACGGGTCGATTATTCGGGTCGTTCCGTCATTGTGGTAGGCCCTTCGCTTTCACTGCATCAATGTGGATTACCTCGAGAAATAGCAATAGAGCTTTTTCAGACATTTGTAATTCGTGGTCTAATCAGACAACATCTTGCTTCCAACATAGGACTTGCTAAAAGTAAAATTCGGGAAAAAGAACCCATTGTATGGGAAATACTTCAAGAAGTTATGCAGGGGCATCCTGTATTGCTAAATAGAGCACCCACTTTGCATAGATTAGGCATACAGGCGTTCCAACCTATTTTAGTGGAGGGACGAGCTATTTGTTTACATCCATTGGTTTGTAAGGGATTCAATGCGGACTTCGATGGAGATCAAATGGCTGTTCATGTACCTTTATCTTTGGAAGCTCAAGCAGAAGCTCGTTTACTTATGTTTTCTCATACGAATCTCTTGTCTCCAGCCATTGGGGATCCCATTTCCGTACCCACTCAAGATATGCTTATGGGGCTCTATGTATTAACGATGGGGAATCGTAGAGGTATTTGTGCAAATAGGTATAATCCATGTAACCCCAGAAACTACCAAAATGAAAGAATTGATCATAGTAATTATGAGTATAGGAAAGGGAAAGAACCCTATTTTTGTAGTTCCTACGATGCACTTGGGGCTTATCGGCAGAAAGGGATCGATTTATATAGTACTTTATGGCTACGGTGGCGACTAGATCAACGTGTCATTGCCTCAATAAATAGAGAAGTTCCCATCGAAGTTCAATATGAATCTTTGGGCACTTATCATGAGATTTATGATCACTATCGAGTAGTAAGAAGTGTAAAAAAAGGAATGCTTTGTATATACATTCGAACTACTGTTGGCCATATTTCCTTTTATCGAGAAATAGAAGAAGCCGTACAGGGGTTTTGTCGGTCCTATTCATATGGTACCTGATATGTGATATCTCTCGGAATCTAGTTCGGTCTGGTTCAACTAGTATCATAATTCCTGAATTTGTAAGTGAATCAAGATCGAGGAAAGGAAGTCTTAGTATCACTGACTCAAACCCATTGTCGAATCCTACTCATCAGAATATGGAGGTACTTATGGCAGAACGGGCCGATCTGGTCTTTCACAATAAAGTGATAGATGGAACTGCCATGAAACGGCTTATTAGCAGATTAATAGATCATTTCGGAATAGCCTATACATCACACATTCTGGATCAAGTAAAAACTCTGGGTTTTCAGCAAGCCACCGCTACATCCATTTCATTAGGAATTGATGATCTTTTAACAACACCTTCTAAGAGATGGTTAGTCCAAGATGCTGAACAACAAAGTTTGATTTTGGAAAAGCACCATCATTATGGGAATGTACATGCGGTAGAAAAATTACGTCAATCAATCGAGATATGGTATGCCACAAGTGAATATTTGAGACAAGAAATGAATCTTAATTTTAAGATGACTGATCCTTCAAATCCAGTTCATATAATGTCCTATTCTGGAGCTAGAGGAAATGCATCTCAGGTCCACCAATTAGTAGGTATGAGAGGATTAATGTCAGATCCCCAAGGACAAATGATTGATTTACCCATTCAAAGCAATTTACGCGAAGGACTTTCTTTAACGGAATATACAATTTCCTGCTACGGAGCCCGCAAAGGAGTTGTGGATACTGCTGTACGAACGTCAGACGCTGGATACCTCACGCGTAGACTTGTTGAAGTAGTTCAACATATTGTTGTACGTAGAACGGATTGTGGAAGTACCCGAGGTATTTCCGTGAGTCTTCGAAAGGGATGACGGAAAGAATTTTGATCCAAACGCTAATAGGTCGCGTATTAGCAAACGATGTATATCTAGGTCTACGATGCATTGCTACCAGAAATCAAGATATTGGGATTGGGCTTGTCAATCGATTCATGACCTCTCGGGCGCAGCCAATATATATTCGAACTCCCTTCACTTGCCGAAGTGCATCTTGGATCTGTCGATTATGCTATGGTCGGAGTCCCACTCATGGTGACCTGGTTGAATTGGGAGAAGCAGTAGTATTATTGCGGGTCAATCCATTGGAGAACCAGGGACTCAACTAACATTAAGAACTTTTCATACCGGTGGAGTATTCACAGGTGGTACTGCGGAACATGTACGAGCTCCTTCTAATGGAAAAATCAAATTCAATGAGGATTTGGTTCATCCCACACGCACACGTCATGGACATCCTGCCTTTCTCTGCTATGTAGACCTATATGTGACTATTGAGAGTCAGGATATTATACATAGTGTGAATATTCCACCAAAAAGTTTTCTTTTGGTTCAAAATGATCAATATGTGGAATCAGAACAAGTGATTGCTGAGATTCGTGCTGGAACATCCACTTTCCATTTTAAAGAGAGGGTTCGAAAACATATTTATTCTGACTCAGAGGGAGAAATGCATTGGAGTACCGGTGTGTACCATGCACCTGAATATACACACGGTAATGTTCATTTCTTACCCAAAACAAGTCATTTATGGATCTTATCGGGGGGTCCGTGCAAATCCAGTCTAGTGCCTTTTTCACTCCACAAGGATCAAGATCAAATGAATGTTCAATCTCTTTCTGTCCAAGAGAGATCCATTTCTGACTTCTCGGTGAATAATAATCGAGTGAGACACAAATTGTTTGGCTCGGATCCCCTGGCGAGAAAAGGGCGAAGGATTTCTGATTATGCAGCAGGATCTGAGCGAGTCATATCCAAAGGTGATGGGGATTTCATATATCCCGCCATTCTCCAAGAGAATTCTTATTTATTGGCGAAGAGGCGAAGAAATAGATTCATCATACCATTCCAATATGATCCGGAACGGGAGAAGGAATTAACGCCTCATTCTAGTACTAGTATCACGGTTGAAATACCCGCAAATGGTATTTTACGTAGAAATAGTATTCTTGCTTATTTCGACGATCCACGATACAGAAGAAGCAGTTCGGGAATTACCAAATATGGCATCATAGAGGTCGATTCAATCGTCAAAAAAGAGGGTCTGATTGAGTATCGAAGACCAAAAGAATCTAGACCGAAATACCAAATGAAAGTAGATCGATTTTTTGTCATTCCCGAAGAAGTCCATATCTTGCCCGGGTCTTCATCCATAATGGTACGGAACAATAGTATCATTGGAGTAGATACACGAATTACGTTTAATACAAGAAGCCAAATAGGTGGATTGGTCCGAATAGAAAAAAAAAAAAAAAAAGATTGAACTGAAAATCTTTTCTGGAGGTATCCATTTTCCTGGAGAAACAGATAAGATATCCCGACACATTGGGATCTTGATACCACCAGGAGCAAGAAAAAAAATGGATAAGGGATCAAAGGGGAAAAATTGGGAAGGGAAAAATTGGGTCTATGTCCAACGGATCACACCTATCAAGAAAAAATATTTTGTTTCAGTACGACCCGTAGTGACATATGAAATAGCTGATGGGATAAATCTAGTAACGCTTTTCCCTGGGATATGTTACAGGAAAAGGATAATTTGCGACTCCAAGTTGTCAATTATATCCTTTATGGGATGGCAAACCAATTCGAGGAATTTCCCATACAAGTATTCAATTGGTTCGTACTTGTTTAGTATTGAATTTGGACCAAGACAGAAAAGGTTCTATAGAAAAGGTTCAGGCTTCTTCTGCTGAAGTAAGGGCAAATGATCTGATTCGATATTTCATAAGAATTGAATTGGTGAAGTCTCCTATTTTGTATACCGGAAAGAGGAATGATAGACCAGGTTCAGTGATTCCTGATACTGGGTCATATTGCGCCAATACCAATCTTTTTTCTTCCAAGGTTAAAATTCAATCACTTAGTCAACATCAAGGAACCGTTCGTACATTTCTTAATAGAAATAAAGAAGGCCAATCTCTTATAGTTTTTTCATCATCTAATTGTTCTCGCATCAATGTTTCGAAATATCACAATGTGACCAAAGAATCAATTAAAGAAAAAGAGGATACCCCGATTCCAATTCTTAATTTGTTGGGTCCCTTAGGTACTGTACCTAAAATTCATAATTTTCCCCATCTTATCATTCAATAACTCATAATGAGATCTTGTTAAATAAATATTTAATACTGGATAATAATAATCCAAAACAGACTTTCCAACTACTTAAGTATTATTTAGTGGACGAAAACGGGAGAATCTCTAATGCAAATCCATGCAGTGACATCATTTTTAATCTATTCGGTTCGTGCTTTCTCCCTCACGATTATTGTGAGGAGACATCCACAACCAGAATAATGAGCCTCGGACAGTTTATTTGTGAAAATGTATGTCTATCCAAACACGGAACACGCATAAAATCTGGTCAAGTTATAATGGTTTATCTTGACTCTTTCATAATAAGATCAGCTAAACCCTATTTGGCGACCCGAGGAGCAACCGTTCATGGTGATTATGGAGAAATCTTTTACGAAGGAGATACATTAGTTACATTTATATATGAAAAATCGAGATCTGGTGATATAACTCACGGCCTTCCAAAGGTTGAACAAGTGTTAGAAGTTCGTTCGATTGATTCAATATCGATGAACCTAGAAAAAAGGGTTGAAGGTTGGAACGAACATATAACAGGAATTCTTGGAATTCCTTGGGGATTCCTGATTGGTGCTGAACTCACCATAGCGCAAAGTCGTATTTCTTTGGTTAATAAGATCCAAAAGGTTTATCGATCCCAGGGGGTACAGATTCATAATAAGCATATAGAGATTATTGTACGACAAATAACATCAAAAGTGTTGGTTTCAGAAGATGGAATGTCTAATGTTTTTTCACCCGGGGAACTAATCGGATTGTTGCGAGCAGAACGAGCAGGTCGTGCTTTGGAAGAGGCTATTTGTTACCGAGCCGTCTTATTGGGAATAACGAGAGCATCTCTGAATACTCAAAGTTTCATATCAGAAGCTAGTTTCAGGAAACCGCTCGAGTTTTAGCAAAAGCCGCTCTCCGGGTCGTATTGATTGGTTGAAAGGTCTGAAAGAGAATGTTGTTCTGGGGGGATGATACCCGTTGGTACCGGATTCAAACGATTCGTTCACCGTTCAAGGGAATACAACAACATTCCTTTGGAAATACAAAAGAAGAATTTTTTCGGGGGGAAATGAGAGATATTCTGTTCCACCACAGAGAATTATTTTGTTCTTGCATCCCAAAGCCAAAGAGTTTCCATAATACATCAGAACAACCATTCTATGCTATGGGATCTAATCCAATCGTTCATAAGAGCGGATTCATTATTAGCTAAGCTAATATAATGGTCATTTGTTAATAAAGAGAATATCGAAACCAAGGGTAAAGGAATTCATAATGAAGCTTGGACCGTGTATCAACGGTTAACCCGCGGTAGAAGGTTCCATTGGAACAATTATTTATTTCAGGGTACCTCGTCTCTTTTTTTTAGAGGAAGTGTGGGGATAAATGACAAGAAGATATTGGAACATCCATTTGGAAGAGATGATGGAAGCGGGGGTTCATTTTGGTCATGGTACTAGGAAATGGAATCCTAGAATGGCACCTTACATCTCTGCAAAGCGTAAAGGTATTCATATTACAAATCTTACGAGAACTGCTCGTTTTTTATCAGAAGCCTGTGATTTAGTTTTTGACGCAGCAAGTAGAGGAAAACACTTCCTAATAGTTGGTACGAAAGATAAGGCAGCTGATTCGGTAGCATCAGCTGCAATAAGGGCTCGGTGTCATTATGTCAATAAAAAATGGCTCGGTGGTATGTCAACGAATTGGTCCACTACGGAAACGAGGCTTCAGAAGTTCAGGGACTTGAGAGTGAGAGCCGAGATGGGGCAACTCAGTCGTCTCCCGAAACGGGATGCAGCAATATTGAAGAGACAATTATCTCACTTTCAAACATATCTGGGCGGTATCAAATATATGACGGGGTTACCCGATATTGTAATCATCATTGATCAGCAAGAAGAATATACGGCCCTTCGAGAATGCGTCACTTTGGGTATTCCAACTATTTGTTTAATCGATACAAATTGTGATCCAGATCTCGCAGATATTCCGATTCCAGCCAACGATGACGCTATAGCTTCCATCCGATTGATTCTTAACAAATTAGTATCCGCAATTTGTCAGGGACGTTCTAGCTATATAAGAAGTCGTTGATTAATAATAAGATAAGTCAATTACTTCGCTTCGGGAAACCCAGAGATTCATTGAATCGGTTATTCTTACTATTCCTGAATGTGAAAAAGGAGATTTTCATTGCCGGGGATATATTACGTGATTAATTCATTAATTAATATCTGAAATATATGGTTAAGTTAAATTAGTATAAATGGTTGAATCAAAATAATTCCTTCTTAAGTTCCATTTCTGTCAGAGGGTAATATGAATGTTCTACCATGTTCCATCAACGCACTAAAGGGGTTATACGAGATATCCGGCGTGGAAGTAGGCCAACATTTCTATTGGCAAATAGGGGTTTCCAAGTGCATGCCCAAGTACTTATAACTTCCTGGGTCGTAATTGCTATCTTATTAGGTTCAGCCGCTATAGCCGTTCGGAATCCACAAACTATCCCGACCGACGGTCAGAATTTTTTCGAATATGTTCTTGAATTCATTCGAGACGTGAGCAAAACTCAAATTGGAGAAGAAGAATATGGTCCTTGGGTTCCTTTTATTGGAACTCTGTTCCTATTTATTTTTGTTTCTAACTGGTCAGGTGCTCTTTTACCTTGGAGAATCATACAGTTACCTCATGGGGAGTTAGCTGCACCCACGAATGATATAAATACTACTGTTGCTTTAGCTTTACCCACGTCAGTGGCATATTTCTATGCAGGCCTTACTAAAAAGGATTGGGTTATTTCGGTAAATATATTCAACCAACTCCAATACTTTTACCAATTAATGTCTTAGAAGATTTCACAAAACCTTTATCACTTAGTTTTCGACTTTTCGGGAATATATTGGCCGATGAATTAGTAGTTGTTGTTCTTGTTTCTTTAGTACCTTTAGTGATTCCTATACCTGTGATGTTCCTCGGATTATTCACAAGCGGTATTCAAGCTCTCATTTTTGCAACCTTAGCCGCGGCTTATATAGGTGAATCCATGGAAGGTCATCATTGAGTACAAATAAGAAATAAGAAAATAATGCTTTGTTTGAATTTCAAAGTTCAAACAGTCGCTTTTTCTTTTTTCATTTCAATCAATTCAAAATTAAGCCCATGAATCTTATTCCAATAAATAATTCATGGGTAGCTCAAGATACCCGCTTGAGGAAATGATTGATATATCAATCTATATTTATGATATGTATGATATAGAGTAGGAACAGATATATATGTACGATATTAATATTTATTATATTACGTATTACACTACGGAATTGTAAAAAAAAGGGGGAGATTCCCAATTTTTCCTAAGATCCCCCTTTTTTCCTATTCATGTCATACATCGCCTTTATTTGCCCAGTCAATTACGAAGATTCATAATTTGGATAATAAATAATTGTTATCCGTTTGGGACGCGCGACGAAACAACAAGAACTATGTTCTGCGGAACCGTTGCTATTTCATTCCATTCTATTCAACAATTGACCAAAATTGGAATTAAGAGGAGTTGGATCAATCAATCAAATCTTGATATGGGATGATTCGCTTTGATGAATCTCTTCGTTTGTATCCATGTGAGATAATGACAAAGACAAGAAAGAGTTCACGAATCAGATGAAAAATTCAGTAGGTTAGGTGGGCCGAGCTACATTACATATTATATGTGAACTCCGGTGTATGCTTAGAAGGATGATTCCAGGGTCCGATCCGATTCAATAGAAATAAGATGGCGATGGTTTACATTATGGAAGAAAACATGTATATGTGATAGTAGATATTCATATATATGGACTACCCATCTATATTATTTCATTCCCCATCAACTTTCTATTATATAGATATAGATTCCACTTTAATAGATATAGATTCCACTTTATTTATATGGATTACGATATATAAGCTCTTCCCTTTTTCGTCTGTGACTTTATTGTATATGTGGATTGAATATGAAGTTAAGCCTATGAATGCATATAGAGAAGATGAAGGAGGGAGGAATTGAAAGAGTGGGTTCGGAACAAAGAAATAGAAGAACTAATATGGATTTTCAAAGACTTGGATAGTGAATAAAAACGAGATATTGAAGTAGTTCTGATGATTCAGTAATATCAAATATCATCACATCACTTCTTAACTCAAATTGGGTTCGGAGTTCTTAGTTTAGTTGTATGGATCTTAGTGATGGAATATGAAATAATAAGTAATGTAACTAATTAATATATAATATAAATATATAACATTAATAATAACATTAATTATATATAAGAATTCATTGGTTTATTTGATTATATCATTAACCATTTCTTCATTTTTTGTTGTGAGGAGCTTACCATGAATCCCCTAATTTCTGCTGCTTCCGTTATTGCTGCTGGATTGGCCGTAGGACTTGCTTCTATTGGACCCGGAGTCGGTCAAGGTACTGCTGCGGGCCAAGCCGTAGAAGGTATTGCTAGACAACCAGAAGCAGAGGGTAAAATACGAGGTACTTTATTGCTTAGTCTGGCTTTTATGGAAGCTTTAACAATTTACGGGCTGGTCGTGGCATTAGCACTTTTATTTGCTAATCCCTTTGTGTAATCCTAGAAACGTGAAAATGTGAAAAATACGTACTTCTTTTCTTGCTTTGGCCCTGCCACTTCGCTTCTTCAAATTATATCAACTCAACACTTCACTCCTACAATCACTTCTTCCTTGATCCAATACTCCGGGGAAGTACTGATTTGAGGAATTAGTGGATCCGCTTCCGCTCGCTTCTTCTTTCCCGCCCTTAGTCCAATGAATGAGCATTTTCCCTTTTTTATTTATTTTAGGAGGGTATGTCGCAATTGACACGAGACTTGGGACTTCATAAGTGTCTTATCGGGGATCTAAATAAGGAGTGAAGTGATACAAAAAAGGAAATCTTTTTTTATTTTGTTAGTCCTATTCCTATCCATAAGATAAGAGGAGAGCATATGAAAAATCTAACCGATTCTTTCGTTTTTTTGGGTCACTGGCCATCCGCCGGGAGTTTCGGGTTTAATACCGATATTTTAGCAACAAATCTAATAAATCTAAGTGTAGTGCTTGGTGTATTGATCTTTTTTGGAAAGGGAGTGTGTGCGAGTTGTGTATTTCAAGAATAGGCTGGAACCAACCAGCTGCACTTTATATTTTGCTATTGTAATCTAATAATAGAGAAAGGTGCACGATCTCAACGAATTACTTCTGAATAAATCAATAAGTCCTATGTAAGAACCATAGCATTTCGTGACTCGTTGGTAAATTGGATTCTCTATTAACCAATAATGTGAGACCATTTAGTTAACATGGTTAAAGCTGAACTGTTTGAAGTCTAAGCACAACACGGTACTCTTTCTACCACTGCGTTAGTACAAGATAAGATGGTTTCAAAATGCATAAATCATTTTGTTGGGAATTTATTTGATATAGAACACTCATATCAATAAAATGATTTGAACCATTGACTGGAAAAACGGGTACCTCGCCCCTTCCTTTTTATCTAATGCTGAATCGACGACCTATGTGTATAAAATGAGAAAGAATTCTTTTGGATGTGAAGAAATAAAAGAAACGACTTTGCTGACAATTACAAGTTTTTTTGGTCTGGTCAGAAGAGCCCTCCAGAGATCCTGGGTTTTCTTGTATCAGTTTTTATATCCTGGAATACGAACAGAGAAGAGAGGGTAGGCTCATTAAGAAAGAGATATGGGAATGCCCCATAAGTATAAGTAATTTAATTGAGCGTGAGAGCCAAATGAATCGAAAGATTCATGTTCGGTTCGGGAAGAGATCGTGGAAGTTGTGGAATTGATGGGGAGATAATCTACTTTCATTAAGTGATTTATTAGATAATCGAAAGCAGAGGATTTTGAGTACTATTCGCAATTCAGAAGAACTATGCGGAGGAGCCGTTGAGCAGCTTGAAAAAGCACGGGCTCGCTTACAGAAAGTGGAAAGGGAAGCGGAAGAGTTTCGAGTGAATGGATACTCTGAGATAGAACAAGAAAAGATAAATTTGATTAATGCCGCTTATCAGAATTTGGAACAATTAGAAAATTACAAAAACGAAAGCATTCATTTCGAACAACAAAGAGCGATTAATCAGGTCCAACAACGAGTTTTCCAACAAGCCTTACAAGGGGCTCTAGGAACTCTGAATAATTGTTTGAACGGCGAGTTACATTTACGCACCATCGGTGCTAATATTGGCATACTTGGGGCCATGAAAGAAATAACCGATTAGTCCTTCTACTATAGGATAGGTATTATTTTTCTCCTTTTTTGCTTCCTAGAAAGAATTAAGAGATACTAATGGTAACCATTCGAGCCGAAGAAATTAGTAATATTATCCGCGAACGGATTGAGCAATATAATAGAGAAGTAAAGATTGTGAACACTGGTACCGTACTTCAAGTGGGCGACGGCATTGCTCGTATTCATGGTCTTGATGAAGTAA
The DNA here is from genome assembly GCF_008831285.2 of Nymphaea colorata. Taxonomy (NCBI): domain Eukaryota; kingdom Viridiplantae; phylum Streptophyta; class Magnoliopsida; order Nymphaeales; family Nymphaeaceae; genus Nymphaea; species Nymphaea colorata. Next base: position 39,693 of record NW_022204790.1, on the reverse strand, counting down.
TGGCAGGTGAATTAGTAGAGTTTGAAGAGGGTACGATAGGTATTGCTCTGAATTTGGAATCCAATAATGTTGGCGTTGTATTAATGGGTGACGGTTTGATGATACAAGAGGGTAGTTCCGTGAAAGCAACAGGACGAATTGCTCAGATACCGGTGAGTGAGGCTTATTTGGGTCGTGTTATAAATGCCCTAGCTAAACCTATTGATGGGAGGGGTGAAATTTTAGCTTCTGAATATCGGTTAATTGAGTCTCCCGCTCCAGGTATTATTTCGAGACGTTCCGTATATGAGCCTCTTCAAACGGGGCTTATTGCTATTGATTCGATGATCCCTATAGGACGCGGTCAGCGAGAATTAATTATTGGGGACAGACAGACCGGTAAAACAGCAGTAGCTACAGATACTATTCTCAATCAAAAAGGTCAAAATGTAATATGCGTTTATGTAGCTATTGGTCAAAAAGCATCTTCCGTGGCTCAGGTAGTGACTACTTTCCAGGAACGGGGAGCAATGGAATACACCATTGTGGTAGCGGAAACAGCGGATTCGCCTGCTACATTACAATACCTCGCTCCTTATACAGGAGCCGCTCTGGCTGAATATTTTATGTACCGTCAACGACATACCTTAATAATTTATGATGATCTCTCCAAACAAGCACAATCTTATCGCCAAATGTCCCTTCTATTAAGAAGACCACCTGGTCGCGAAGCTTATCCAGGAGACGTTTTTTATTTGCATTCCCGCCTTTTGGAAAGAGCCGCTAAACTAAGTTCTCGTTTAGGCGAAGGAAGTATGACTGCTTTACCAATAGTTGAGACTCAATCTGGGGACGTTTCGGCTTATATTCCCACTAATGTCATTTCCATTACAGATGGGCAAATCTTCTTATCCGCGGATTTATTCAATGCTGGAATCCGTCCAGCTATTAATGTGGGTATTTCCGTCTCCAGAGTAGGATCCGCAGCTCAAATTAAAGCCATGAAACAAGTAGCCGGCAAATTAAAATTAGAATTGGCTCAATTTGCAGAGTTAGAAGCCTTTGCGCAATTCGCTTCCGATCTAGATAAAGCTACTCAGAATCAATTGGCAAGAGGTCAACGATTACGGGAGTTGCTCAAACAATCCCAATCATCCCCTCTCGCGGTGGATGAACAGATAGTTACTATTTATACCGGAACGAATGGATATCTTGATCAATTAGAAATTGGACAGGTAAAGAAATTTATTGTTCAGTTACGTACCCATTTAAGAACAAATAAGCCTCAGTTACAAGAAATCATATCTTCTACCAAGGTATTCACCGAGCAAGCGGAAGCCCTTTGAAAGAGGCTATTCAGGAGCAGATGGAACTATTTCTACTTCAGGAACAAACATAAAGAAATTGGTTATTTCATTTGGTAGAGTCTCTTAGTACGACATAAATTGTTGAGAAAAGAAATGGCTCTGATTCGAATCATTCCAAATATGTTTCTTGGAATAGCAATCCAAACAAAATAGATGTAAATAAATTGCGTCCAATAGGATTTGAACCTATACCAAAGGTTTAGAAGACCTCTGTCCTATCCATTAGACAATGGACGCTTCTCGTCCCGATTCTCTTCTTTCTGATTCCTCCTTTCCATTCCCTGTTTGGATAAAAACAGAAACAATCAGATTGTATGCGTCTTAGGGAATAAAGACGCATATTAAAATCAATGATGGATGTATTATGATTCATATCGAGCGGGTAGCGGGAATCGAACCCGCATCGTTAGCTTGGAAGGCTAGGGGTTATAGTCGACGTCGATTCATCACTATTAACGTCTCTAATTCAAAACCGAACATGAAACTTTGGTTTCATTCGGCTCCTTTATGGAATAAAGGATAGATTCCCCGATTTAGGGCGTAAAGTAACCTAAACGAAAAAATTGACGATGTATGATATTAGTATGGAAATGGAAAGGTATGGAAATCAAAGAAGGAAGTCATAGCAAATCGGAATAAGAAAAATTCGATCCATAACACCTATGTCAGCTTTTCTGTCTGAATGTATCCAAAGCTATTCGCTTTCTAGATGATCCCTCTAGAGGAGGGGTATTATAAAAACCCTTCTAGTTACTTCGTTCCCTATTTCTACTGACATGAATCCTTAGGAAAAGAATCTTATTTCTACCGAGCTGAAACAATATATGCCGATGGCCCCGGTAAACCGAAGTCACCGTTTAATAGCTATTTGGCTTCAATCTCCCCTTTACAAAAATCGAAGATCTAGTTACGATTAGAAATACACTTTTGTATCTTCATCCATGGATCTTTTACTCATACTTATCTAATTCTAATTGGAAAACTCAAAAAATTATGCTTCGCAATTCCATAATCCCAGTTTTGGATGCAAATCGCGAAAATTATATTCTTCCCCAATTGTGGCATTGATAGGAAAGGGTTAAACCCTTATAAGAAATAAAGTTTTTGATCGGAATATGAATGTATCAAACCGAAAGAACCCTTAACTATTTCAGTTGGTAATAGAACGAATCACACTTTTACCACTAAACTATACCCGCTACATTGTGATTATTGTATAGGAATGGCCCATTTGTCGAACAAGGAGATGAGGCGCGATCAAGATATTGTGAATATTAGAGTGCTGACATGCCCTGTCTCCGGGGATACTTGATGAAATAGGGCAAGAGGATAAATAAAAAACCTTTTTGTTTTGCTGTAGAAGTCGTTACTCAGAGGTCCGATAGAATCGGCGAGGTTGGAACAGAAAAATAAGTTTTGTGCAATAATATATATAGTTAAGTTATAGTTTATAGTTCCATTTTTTTTTTGCTCAAGTTTATTTAAACAAAACAAAGCTTGTCTCTTGAGTACTTGAGGGAACATACATACGCTTTTCCCATTCCAATAAAAAAAAGCAACGATGAATCAAAGGAAAAATAAGGAAATAACAATATAATAAATTTCCTTCATATCATAGAAATCGAAATAGCTCTTGTTGCTGCTTCAACTCAATAACATATTGAGTTTTCCAATTTCTCATTTTAGGTTAGGTTGAAAAGGGGGGAATGGCCTGGCCAGTGCCTAGCCAGGCCGGGAGAACAAAAGAATAACCTTTCGAACGAAATAAAATCAAAGAGGGATCTTTTTTTCCTTTTTTCCTTTAGAGATACCTGTTTTGAATGGTTGTATAAATAGGATTTCTTATAAAATTCATATATATCTCTAGAATAAAGAAAAAGAAATATGAATCTTTACTTCACACGTCGTGTCACATATGAATTATTCATTTTTTTTTTTTCAATTTGGAGAGATGGCTGAGTGGACTAAAGCGGCAGATTGCTAATCTGTTGTACGAGCTATTCGTACCGAGGGTTCGAATCCCTCTCTCTCCGTTTCCTACGCTCACTTGATATTTATCTTTCTCATTCTATAAACCCCGAGTCCCTTTGGTTTGGTTGGATTGATGATTTCATTTAAATAAATGAAATGTATGGAATAGATAAAATTTTAAGTTAAGAAGATGGATTTAGAAACCAAACCAAAAAAGGAAAGAAAAAATCTATTATTCTTTATTCTTCGCGTCCAGGATTACGTCCTGGGTCATTAGACAGGAATCCGAAGATGAAGAGCGAAACAAAGAATATCACCACCGTATAAACGAACAGTTTGAGAGTAAGCATTACAAATCTCCAAGACCTGTTGGGGGAGAAAAAGGGAATAGATTCTCAACCTTTGTACCATCTCATTTTTTGATACCAAGAAACGAAGTGGTTTTTAGAAAAGAAAGGAATTAACAGGAATTCAATTCATTTGTATTGTAATAAAATAAGGTTCTGATTCCTTCGTTACCAAAAAAAAGAATCTCGTCATACCTACAATGCGATTTGTTGATATTGCATTGCGGGGGCTCAGAATACCGTATGCGCTCCATGGATGGAGGGTCAGAATGAGGAAATGAGGTGATCCGGATTCACGGAGTCTATTGAAGAATGTTCAATGTTTGAATCGAGGGTTCTTGTCTTAATGCACTACTTATCTCATCTTTCTTGGTAAAATTGGTAAAATATTTTTTTTTTTTTTTGAATAAGTCATGAATCTTTCTAGAACAGTATCAAGGATCTCATCGAAAACTTACAGCAGCTTGCCACACAAAGGCTAAGAGAAAAAAGAGCACAGGTATGACCGGCATAAAATCCACGATTGGGTTCAAAAAAGCATAAGCCTCGGGCAATTTTGCGAAGAAAAACCCACTCGGCTGAAGGGCAGAATTAAGACAGATACAGATTAAACTAAAGATATTAGGCATAACAAATATTTTGTTCTTAGAATAATATCATTTTTATTGAGTTATTTCTTGAAGGGAAAAAATCAAGAAAGAGGGTAGGTAAAAAAGTCCTTCTTTCTTTGAATTCCCCCAATCAAAGATCCTTCAATTGTCAAATTGAATTATACGGAATCATACTTTCATACAATATCTTAATTATCTTAATTTAATTATATGTAATGATCAATGAATTTAGTTTTATTCCGGATTTACACGTGTCGAATCTCAGCAACAACTTCTTTCTTCCATAGATACTGGGCTGGAATTGACGAACACCCGATACCAATATTAATGTATATTCGTGTTTGAATAGAAACATAAATGGGGCGTGGCCAAGCGGTAAGGCAACGGGTTTTGGTCCTGTTACTCGGAGGTTCGAATCCTTCCGTCCCAGATTAATTCCATCTTAACTCAACAAATATTATTTGTTCTCTTTAATCATCTAAATTTCTATTTAGGAGGTTCATGTTGGATACAATGTAATCGTAATCTATTCTTTATTTCTAGTTTTTTCTTTCTAGTTTGGTTTTTAATGTTAATGATTTTTTAATGTTAATGATTCTTTTCTGAATTAGACTTTACCTTTCTATTCTGTATTCTGTTTCCTACACACGGAATTCACTTTCAATGACTGACACACGTATGAAAAATCCATGATTTTGGTATAGGCGTGGGGGAGCATAGACATAGATCCGTTGAAAAGATATTTTTTTGATTTAATTCAAAATTGGATTATTCAGTCTATGTCCGTACCGTTCATATTGGAGTTGGTTAGTCAAAAGAAACTTTATGCTTGAATCCAGAAAATTCTGATTCCTGCATGATCCATTCTGAGTCGAAATGTGAAAGAAACCTCTTCTATCTTCTAACTTTGAATTAATGGTAAAGCAGATATGGTAATCGTATCTCATTTAATAATTATCCCAATTGAGAATTCATTTTATTTGGATTCTAATGAGGGTTCGAGTTCGTGGTACCAATTCCATCAACGGGATTCGAGTTCCTAAGACTGGACTCAAATGAAAAAATGGGAATAAAAAACGGATCTGGACCTTTTTTGTTTTGCACTTATACGTGTCTGGTACTGGTATAGCACGCAGCTTACACAGCTTATAAGAAAAGAAGATTCTTTTGTTGGTTGACCGGGTATGCATGATTCATAATATAATCCAGATGAAATGTTTTTTAGATATGTGATGTGCTGATCAACAATGGAAGGTATCAATTGAAATATCTGTGGCTATTCCCGATTTCATCAACAAACAATCAAGTTCAATAGGAATAGATGCATTGTATTGTACCCAATTTGCATCTGGTTCTAATGAACTGATGAATAATGGAATTGTAAATCCATTGGTAGGCAGAATCGCGGATTTAATTTACTTGACTTTATCGAACGACTCTGGAAGCAAAAAAGCAGAATATGCCGAAAAGAAGCATGCCACCCTTTGTATTGTTATTGTTCTATTTCAGTAAGAACAAACAACAAACAGTCTTTGGTTTCGGTCAGAAATTTCTGTGATGCCTTAAAATATCCACGATTACCCGCGGTAACAGCTGTATATATAACATAACCCGATGGATACCAAAAGATCATGCTGCTTTGATTCTGATATTCTCAATCAGATTCAAGAATGAATCGAGGACGTTCACTTTATCTTATTTACTTTACTGTGTCTTTTTTTATTCATTTTTTGACTTTTACTATATTTCTTATTATGTTTGATGCTCATGAACAAAGAAATGAAATTAGTTTTAGATTTTGTTTCTCGTCCCATTTATCTGGTTTAGACAGTTGATCTGGTTTAGACAGTTGATGATTTAAGGAAAAGCAAAATTAAATTTCATGTTATTATGATGATCAAAATGATCAAATTGACGTCTAAGAGATATCCGTAATTACAGTTATTCGTTGTGATTGCACAGACTTGCTGATTGATTCAGAGATCAAATTGAGTCTTTACGGAAGAACTGCTTTCCACCAATAGCAATGATGGCAAAGTACGAGATTTTTTTATGTGAAACCATTTTTCATGAATCCTTGATACTCGATGAAGTCTGAGATTAGTTAATTTATCATTTACCATCAAACCACTTTGGCCCTTTCTGGTTCATTGGAATGGCTTAATCAGTTACTAACTCATTCTTTTCCGGTATTGGAAATCCAATTAAAGATCTTTAGTTTAGCTTAGTCGTTCGAGCAAGAATTGGCTCATTTCACTCATGACTGATTGTCACAAATGATCAGGTTGTTAACTAACTTCTTGTTTATTCGTCTTTCTTATAAATGGTGAAATAAATGATTCATACGCTAGAATCAGGGGGCAAACTGGATACTTGTTAGATATACATATGCGTCCATGGAGAATATTAAAAAATAGAATAAAAGATCAATCAATGACTATTCATGATTTAATTCCATATTGAATCAATCCCGTACCGATTCCGAATTATAGGAATTTTTGTTATGGTAAAACTTCGTTTGAAACGATGTGGTAGAAGGCAACGTGCGACTTGAATGACATGATCGGCTGTGGATTTTTACATCCATCATCTTCAATGAGGATGCTCTTGGCTCGACATATTTTGTTCTGTTTCACCATTACTCCACGATGTTGGGTTGTAATGTAAATAAAATAGTACATGATGGAGCTCGAGAATAAATGATTATCAGAGGCAGGATCTAGGGTTAGTGCCAATTAATAATTTGGAACGACTTCGTAAGTATATCTTCGATATAGAAAAGGTCAAATTGGACCGACTTTTCTATAAAAAAAAAGTTTGCTGTAATTGGTGAGACTATTTCGATGATAAAGAAGTGTATCACAGGGGAATTAATGGAATTGAATCGTTCGTATGATTCTTCGACGTAAAGAAATAGCCAAAAGGTATGTTGCTGCCGTTCCGGAAGATTAAAGATCACCGAAGTAATGTCTAAACCTAATGATTCAAGGATAAGTGATTCCAAAACAAGAAAACACCATTTTCAATGATTGTCTCAATCAAGTGGATTGGATCATAATAAGTAAGAAATGGAAATATATTCCAGACGAGACAAAAAAGGGGTTATAGACCGCTCAATAAATATTTATTTAAGGATTTTTTAAGGATTTCTTTTTTAGTCCTTTGAGAATTACCCAACTTGAGTTATGAGGACGAATGATATTTTTATTTTATAGGAAGGAAGAAGGAAAAAAGACGACTTCAATCATAATTTAATTGATGATTTCAAGGATCCGTTTGCTATAGATTTATATCCATCAATTTTAATCATTCTTTCTCGAGCCGTATGAGGAGAAAACTTCCTATACGTTTCCAGGGGGGGGGTATTGCCCATCGATCTATCCCAATGAGCCACCTATCGAATCATTGCAATTGATGTCAGATCCCGAAGAGAGGGAAGAGATCTTCGGAAAGTAGGCTTTTACGACCCGATAAAGAATCAAACTTATTTAAATGTTCCTGCTATTCTATATTTCCTTGAAAAAGGAGCTCAACCCACGGGAACTGTTCATGATATTTCAAAAAAGGCAGAGGTATTTAAGGAACTTCGAGTTAATCAAACAAAATGAAATTAATGAAATCAAAAGATGGACCGGTATAGTAGCTAGTTCTAGTTTTGTTTAATTGTTTCTTCGCCACTCTCTTGCTATATTCATACCTATTCGCTATTGTTCCTATATGGTTTGAGATAATGTAAGGACAAAGAATGACAAAGAATCTCTTTGTCTTTTTATATTTATATGAATATGAGAGGGATAGAAAAAGGATTATATTATATGTCATAACTGAAATCCATGAAATTATGGGATTACCATTAATCTGATGGTTTTCCTTGGGACTCCCTCACCTCAAGAAACAAGAGGTGAATCTTGGGGCCTATAGTGATAGTGAATAAATACGATATTCTTTTTTACCTACTTCTTCTTTACTTCACTTCATTTTCATTTCTTGTAGTGCCAATCTAACACAAGGCCTTATCTTATTTATATTTAGTTTATTTATTGTATTTTGTTTGATTTGATTTCCCAATATTTCGTTTGTATTGACAATGGTCTCTCGAACGAATAGAATACAATAGAATTCGATCGTAGATAAATCGATCTATTCTTGCGGTTTCATAGGTTTGGTTTTTTACTTCATTCAAAGGATTGGTTTGAGGGATCGTCTGTGACACAGGAAGTCTTTTTTTTATTTACTAAAGCTATACTTATCTGTGAATCTGCTCTTCTTTATTGTATAGATTTTTTAGAATCATAGTTTCTTCTAAACTTGCTGTTATTCTTATGCTTATGTTAGTTCAATGTTTTGACTTGACTGGTTCCGGTAATTTTGACTTGACTGGTTCCGGTAATCAAATCTCTTGATTTTTATTTCGATCGTAATTAGATCCTTATCTGGGTTGCTAACTCAACGGTAGAGTACTCGGCTTTTAAGTGCGGCTATGATCTTTTACACATTTGGATGAAGCGGATTCGTCCATACCATCGGTAGAGTTTGTAAGACCACGACTGATCCTGAAAGGGAATGAATGGAAAAAACAGCATGTCGTATCAATGGATAACTCTGAGAATACTTCATTCTTATCTGGTCATATCAGATCGGTAAAAAATGTCCTTTTGATTCTTAGCTAGAACGGTTCAAAATTCATTCACAGTTGGGTCAAGTGAATAAATGGATAGAGCTATATGGCTCCAATTATAAGGAAAAACCAAAAGCAACGAGTTTCCGTTCTTATCTGAATTCGAACGAATACCCGATCTAATTAGACGTTAAAAATATATTAGTGCCTGATGCGGGAAAGGGCTCTCCTGCGAGTGGATCATTGATTCCTTTAAAAAAAAATCCTAACTATTCACTGTTCTCCATTAGTTACTGGAGTGTAACCAAATGTGTATAAGAAACGGTTGTACTGATAAATATAACTCATTCCAAAGTCAGAAGAGCGATCGGGTTGCAAAAATAAAGGATTTCTAATACACAATCTCTTGTAACTATACCCAAACACGAACGAGTTGGATGGAAAAAGAGAGGATGCGTTGATTAGACGTCTTGTCTCCAGGTATATCAGTTTTTATGATATACCTTGTTAGGACCATATCGCACTATGTATTGATTATTTAATAACCCAAGAAATCCTCCCCGCATGCGGTTCAAGTTTCATTGCAAACAAATGGATAAATTGCAAGACGAATTGCAAGGCTATTTAGAAATAGATAGATACCGGAAACAGCGCTTCTTATATCCACTTCTTTTTCGGGAGTATATCTATGCACTTGCTCATGATCATGGTTTAAATAGTTCGATTTTTTATGAACCCACGGAAAATTTAGGTTATGACAATGACAATAAATCTAGTTCACTAATTGTGAAACGCTTAAT
>NW_022204790.1:17500-25000 GCF_008831285.2 Nymphaea colorata | reverse complement strand
GCGTGTGCTAGGGGTAGAAGTTTTGTATAAATGTATGGCCATGTTATTAAGTATTTATTTTTTTTTATTTAAGTTCTTTTCTCTATAAGAGGTGGAATAGAATAACCCGGTTGAAGCGTAATGATCATACGTCTGTAATGCATTGTATGTCGCATAATAGGTCCCATTCTTCTACCCTTTCCCGGGAGTCGATGGCTATTCATAGCTACTACCTTGACACCAAAGAAGAGTTCGATCCAATGCTTTATTTCTGTCCTAGTTGATCCTGATTCGACATTAGAAGTATATTGATTGTTCCCCAATAACCGAATACTTTTTTCTGTAAATACTGCATATTTGATTCCATCCATAAATCCATTTTCTTCCCTATGAGTTCCAGTATCTATAAGAATTAGAATTCTTACCGTTTCTACCGTTTCTATCTTATTCTTTATAGTATGAATATACCAATTAGTTATCTATGGATGATGAGATTCCGTTGATACGGAGCCAATTCTATTATTGAACGTTCCAATTCGCGTGCATCCAGCAGGAATTGAACCTACGAATTTGCCAATTATGAGTTGGGCGCTTTAACCATTCAGCCATGGATGCTTCGCGGAGACTCGTCATCAACGGGGGCTGTCTTTGTGTAAGTGGATTTCAATTGAAATATAATCTTTCGTTTAGGAGAAATCAATGAAACGGCATCAATTCAAATCCTGTATTTTGGAATTGAGAGGATATTGAGAGAGATCAAGAATTCTCGCTATTTCTTAGATTCATGGACCAAATTCGATTCAGTGGTGTCTTTCACTCACATTTTTTTCCACCAAGAACGTTTTGTGAAACTCCTTGGCCCCCAAACTTGGAGTGTCCTGCTTCACGTGATTCACAGGGTTCAACAAGCAATCGATATTCACTTTCACGATCAAAGGGTGTAGTACTGCTTGTAGTAGCGGTCCTTATATATTCGTATTAACAATCGAAATATGGTCGAAAGAAAAAATCTCTATTTGATGGGGCTTCTTCCTATACCTATGAATTCCATTGGACCCAGAAATGATACATTGGAAGAATCTTTTTGGTCTCCCAATATCAATAGGTTGATTGTTTCGCTCCTGTATCTTCCAAAAGGGAAAAAGATCTCTGAGAGTTGTTTCATGGATCCGAAAGAGAGTACTTGGGTCCTCCCAATAACTAAAAAGTGTATCATGCCTGAATCTAACTGGGGTTCGCGGTGGTGGAGGAACTGGATCGGAAAAAAGAGGGATTCTAGTTGTAAGATATCTAATGAAACAGTAGCTGGAATTGAGATCTCATTCAAAGAGAAAGATATCAAATATCTGGAGTTTCTTTTTGTATCCTATATGGATGATCCGATCCGCAAGGACCATGGTTGGGAATTGTTTGATCGTGTTTCTCCGAGGAAGAAGCGAAACATAATCAATTTGAATTCGGGACAGCTATTCGAAATCTTAGCGAAACACTTGATTTGTTATCTCATGTCTGCTTTTCGTGAAAAAAGACCAATTGAAGTGGAGGGTTTCCTCAAACAACAAGGAGCTGAGGCAACTATTCCATCAAATGATATTGAGCATGTTTCCCATCTCTTCTCGAGAAACAAGTGGGATATTTCTTTGCAAAATTGTGCTCAATTTCATATGTGGCAATTCCACCAAGATCTCTTCGTTAGTTGGGGGAAGAATCAGCACGAATCGGATTTTTTGAGGAACGTATCGAGAGAGAATTTGATTTGGTTAGACAATATGTGGTTGGTAAACAAGGATCGGTTTTTTAGCAAGGTACGGAATGTATCGTCAAATATTCAATATGATTCCACAAGATCTATTTTCGTTCAAGTAACGGATTCTAGCCAATTGAAAGGATCTTCTGATCAATCCAGAGATCATTTCGATTCCATTAGGAATGAGGATTCGGAATATCACACATTGATCAATCAAACAGAGATTCAGCAACTAAAAGAAAGATTGATTCTTTGGGATCCTTCCTCTCTTCAAACGGAACGAACAGAGATAGAATCAGATCGATTCCCGAAATACCCTTCTGGATATTCCTCAATGTCCCGGCTATTCACGGAACGTGAAAAGCAGATGAATAATCATCTGTTTCCGGAAAAAATCGAAGAATTTCTTGGGAATCCTACAAGATCAATTCGTTCTTTTTTCTCCGACAGATGGTCAGAACTTCATCTGGTTTCGAATGCTACTGAGAGGTTCACTAGAGATCAGAAATTGTTGAAGAAACAACAAGATGTTTTTTCTTTTGTCCCTTCCAGGCGATCGGAAAAGAAAGAAATGGTTGATATATTCAAGATAATTACGTATTTACAAAATACCGTCTCAATTCATCCTATTTCATCAGATCGGGGATGTGATATGGTTCCGAAGGATGAACCGGATATGGACAGTTCTAATAAGATCTCATTCTTGAACAAAAACCCATTTTGTGATTTATTCCATCTATTCCATGACCGGAACAAAGGGAGATACACGTTGCACCACGATTTTGAATCAGAAGAGAGATTTCAAGAAATGGCAGATCTATTCACTCTATCAATAACCGAGCCTGATCCGGTGTATCATAAGGGATTTGCCTTTTCTATTGATTCCTACGGGTTGGATCAAAAAAAATTCTTGAATGAGGTATTCAACTCCAGGGATGAATCGAAAAAGAACTCTTTATTGGTTCTACCTCATATTTTTGATGAAGAGAATGAATCTTTTTATCGAAGGATCAGAAAAAAATGGGTCCGGATCTCCTGCAGGAATGGTTTGGAAGATCCAAAACCCAAAATAGTGGTATTTGCTAGCAACAACATAATGGAGGCAGTCAATCAATATAGATTGATCCGAAATCTGATTCAAATCCAATATAGCACCTATGGGTACATAAGAAATCTATCGAATAGATTCTTTTTAATGAATAGATCCGATCGCAACTTCGAATATGGAATTCAAAGGGATCAAATAGGAAATGATACTCTGAATCATATAACTATAATGAAATATATGATCAACCAACATTTATCGAATGTGAAAAAGAGTCAGAAGAAATGGTTCGATCCTCTTATTTCTCGAACCGAGAGATCCATGAATCGGGATCCTAATGCATATAGATACAAATGGTCCAATGGGAGCAAGAATTTCCAGGAGCATTTGGAGCATTTCGTTTCTGAACAGAAGAACCGTTTTCAAGTGGTGTTCGATCGATTACGTATTAATCAACATTCGATTGATTGGTCCAAGGTTATCGACAAACAAGATTTGTCTAAGTCACTTCATTTCTTTTTGTCCAAGTCACTTCTCTTTTTGTCTAAGTCACTTACTTTTTTCTTTGTGAGTATCGGGAATATCCCCATTCATAGGTCCGAGATCCACATCTATGAATTGAAAGGTCCGAATGATCAACTCTGCAATCAGTTGTTAGAATCAATAGGTGTTCAAATCGTTCATTTGAATAAATTGAAACCCTTCTTATTGGATGATCATGATACTTCCCAAAGATCGAAATTCTTGATCAATGGGGGAACAATATCAGCATTTTTGTTCAATAAGATACCAAAGTGGATGATTGACTCACTCCATACTAGGAATAATCGCAGGAAATTCTTTGATAACACCGATTCCTATTTCTCAATGATATCCCACGATCGGGACAATTGGCTGAATCCCGTGAAACCATTTCATAGAAGTTCATTGATATCTTCTTTTTATAAAGCAAATCTACTTCGATTCTTGAATAATCCACATCACTTCTGCTTCTATTCTAACAAAAGATTCCCTTTTTATGCGGAAAAGACCCGTATCGATAATTATGATCTTACATATGGACAATTCCTCCATATCTCGTTCATCCGCAACAAGATATTTTCTTTGTGCGTCGGTAAAAAAAAACATGTTTTTTTGGAGAGAGATACTATTTCACCAATCGAGTCACAGGTATCTGACATATTCATACCTAACGATTTTCCACAAAGTGGTGACGAAACGTATAACTTGTACAAATCTCAGCCTCTTTCAACTTATTGTCAGCCTCTTTCAGATATGAATCTATCTGATTCAGAAGGGAAGAACTTGCATCAGTATCTCAGTTTCAATTCAAACATGGGTTTGATTCACACTCCATGTTCTGAGAAAGATTTACCATCCGCAAAAAAACGGAATCTTTGTCTAAAGAAATGCGTTGAGAAACGGCAGATGTATAGAGCCTTTCAACGAGATAGTGCTTTTTCAAATCTCTCAAAATGGAATCTGTTCCAAACGTATATGCCATGGTTCCTTACTTCGGCAGGGTGCAAATATATAAATTTCATCCTTTTAGATACTTTTTCAGACCCATTGCCGATACTAAGTAGCAGTCACAAATTTGTATCCTTTTTTTATGATATTATGCATGGATCAGATATATCATGGTCAATTCTTCAGATTCCATTGTGGGCGATTCTTCCACGATGGAATCTGATAAGTGAGATTTCGAGTAAGTGTTTACAGAATCTTCTTCTGCCCGAAGAAATGATTCATCGAAATAATGAGTCACCCGTTCCATTGAAGTGGACACATCTGAGATCACCAAATGCTCGGGAGTTCCTCTATTCAATCCTTTTCCTTCTTCTTGTTGCTGGATATCTCGTTCGTACGCATCTTCTCTTTATTTCCCGAGTCTCTAGTGAGTTACAGACAGAGTTAGAAAAGATCAAATCTTTGATGATTCCATCATACATGATTGAGTTGCGAAAACTTCTGGATAGGTATCCTCCACCTGAACTGAATTCTTTCTGGTTAAAGAATCTCTTTCTAGTTGCTCTGGAACAATTAGGAGATTCTCTGGAAGAAATACGGAGTTCTGCTTCTGGTGGCAACATGCTATTGAGTGGTGGTCCCACTTATGGGGTCAAATCAATACGTTCTAAGAAGAAAGATTTGAATATCAATCTCATCGATATCATCTATCTCATAAGTATCATACCAAATCCCATCAATTCAATCACTTTTTCGAGAAATACGAGACATCTAAGTCGTACAAGTAAAGAGATCTATTCATTGATAAGAAAAAACGTGAACAGTGATTGGATTGATGATCAAATAGAATCCTGGGTCGCGAACAGTGATTGGATTGATGATGCAGAAAGAGAATTCTTAGTTCAGTTCTCCACCTTAACGACAGAAAAAAGGATTGATCAAATTCTATTGAGTCTGACTCATAGTGATCATTTATCAAAGAATGACTCTGGTTATCAAATGATTGAACAACCGGGATCCATTTACTTACGATACTTAGTTGACATTCAAAAAAGGTATCTAATGAATTATGAGTTCAATAGATCCTGTTTAGCAGAAAGACGGATATTCCTTGCTCATTATCAGACAATTACTTATTCACAAACCCCGTGTGGGGCTAATAGTTCTCATTTCCCATCTCATGGAAAACCCTTTTCGCTCCGCTTAGCCCTACCCCCTTCTAGGGGTATTTTAGTGATAGGTTTTATAGGAACTGGACGATCATATTTTGTCAAATACCGAGTGACAAACTCCTATGTTCCCTTCATTACGGTATTTCCGAACAAGTTCCTGGATGACAATCAAGGTTATCTTATTGATGATATCGATATTGAGGATCGTGACGATATCGATATTGATGATCGTGACGATGATGACCTTGATACGGAGCTGCTAACTATGCCGAATGTGCTAACTATGTATATGACGCCGAAAATAGACCAATTTGAGATCACCCTTCCATTAGAATTAGCAAAAGCAATGTCTCCTTGCATAATATGGATTCCAAACATTCATGATCTTTATGTGAATGAGTCGAATTACTTATCCCTCGGTCTATTAGTGAACCATCTCCCCAGGGATTGTGAAAGATGTTCCACTAGAAATATTCTTGTTATTGCTTCGACTCATATTCCCCAAAAAGTGGATCCCGCTCTAATAGCTCCGAATAAATCAAATACATGCATTAAGATACGAAGGCTTCTTATTCCACAACAACGAAAGCACTTTTTCATTCTTTCATATACTAGGGGATTCCGCTTGGAAAAGAAAATGTCCCATACTAATGGATTCGGATCCATAACCATGGGTTCCAATGCACGAGATCTTGTAGCACTTACCAATGAGGTCCTATCAATTAGTATTACACAAAAGAAATCAATTATAGACACTAATACAATTAGATCAGCTCTTCATAGACAAACTTGGGATTTGCGATCCCAGGTAAGATCCGTTCAGTATCATGAGATCCTTTTCTATCAGATAGGAAGGGCTGTTGCACAAAATGTACTTCTAAGTAATTGCTCCATAGATCCTATATCTATCTATATGAAGAAGAAATCATGTAAGGAAGGGGATTCTTATTTGTCCAAATGGTACTTCGAACTTGGAACGAGCATGAAGAAATTAACGATACTTCTTTATCTTTTGAGTTGTTCTGCCGGATCGGTCGCTCAAGATCTTTGGGGACCCGATGAACAAAATTGGATCACTTCTTATGGATTCGTTGAGAATGATTCTGATCTAGTTCATGGCCTATTAGAAAGCGCTCTGGTGGGATACTCACGGACAGAATGCAGTCAGTTTGATAATGATCGAGTGACATTGCTTCTTCGGTCCGAACCAAGGAATCAGTTAGATATGATGCAAAATGGATCTTGTTCTATCGTTGATCAGAGATTTCTATATGAAAAATACGAATCGGGGTTTGAAGAAGGGGAAGGAGAAGGAACCCTCGACCTGCAACAGATAAAGGAGGATGAGGATTTATTCAATCACATAGTTTGGGCTCCTAGACTATGGCGCCCTCATGGCAATCTATTTGATTTTATCGAAAGGCCCAATAAATTGGGATTTCCCTATTGGGTCAGGTCATTTCGGGACAAGCGGATCATTTATCATAAAGAGGATAAGCTTCAAGAGAATGATTCGGAGTTCTTGCGGAGTGGAACCGTGCAGTACCAGACACGAGATAGATCTTCCAAAGAACAAGGGTTTTTTCGAATAAGCCAATTCATTTGGGACCCTGCAGATCAATTCTTTTTCCTATTCAAAGATCAGCCCTTTGTCTCTGTGTTTTCACGTCGAGAATCTTTTGCAGATGAAGAGATGTCAAAGGGACTTATTACTTCCCAAACAAATTCTCCTACATCTATATATCAACGCTGGTTGATCAAGAATACGCAAGAAAAGCACTTCGAATTGTTGATTCATCGCCAGAGATGGCTTAGAACTAATACTAATAGTTCATTATCTAATGGATCTTTCCGTTCTAATACTCTATCCGAGAGTTATCAGTATTTATCAAATCTGTTCCTATCTAATAACGGAACGCTATTGGATCAAATGACAAAGACATTGTTGAGAAAGAGATGGCTTTTCCCGGATGAAATGAAACATTTGATTCATGCACCAGGAGAAAGATTTCCCATTCCTTAGCCGGAAAGATATGTGGCCGTGAAAGAGGGATTAAGTGGAACAGAATTGACCGGGTGGTAGAGTC
>NW_022204789.1:0-23997 GCF_008831285.2 Nymphaea colorata | reverse complement strand
CCAACCCAACCCCAACCCCAACCCCAACCCCAACCCCAACCCCAACCCCAACCCCAACCCCAACCCCAACCCCAACAGTTTATCCTATCAATCTCTCTCAACTGATCTTATATACCCTACAGGCAAGGATTGATATCTATATGGTAATAGTTGTGGTGGGATTAATTGTTGCATGTGATTGCGGGCTTTGCGATAAAATTATAATAATTATGGAGAACGAATTCATCAACGCTCCTCTGCTGGTGCGTCGGCCGTAGGTGGACCCCAAGGACGAGCTCATCAAGGGCCTCGAGCTCAAAAATTCCAAGCTGAAGGGAGAACTGTGAAGATCCAGCGCACCATGGAGGAACGCTTCGAGGGCAGCTAGGAGGAAGAGGCTCCCAAGAAACGCGAAAGCATCTTCCAGTGGGAGGAAAGCCTAGAAGTCCTCAACAAGGAACTCGCCAACTCCTATAAAAAGATCAAAATGTACGAGTACGAAATCAGCAAACTGGAAGGAGGCGGCAGGAGCGGCGGATCAGTCACCCAGAAGAGCACACAGATAGAACTCATCATCAAGGAAAAAAGGCCATGGCGGAAAAGCTCAAGCAGCAGTGGCAAAAGAACAGAAAGCCACCCAGGAGAACTCACGAAGACTCGAAAATCATAGTCAAAACAATTAGATGTAAATCCAGACGAAGAAGCTAGCGGAAGAGGCCAAGTTCCACAAGGAGAAGCTGAGATATTTGGAACAGAATGAGGCGCTGAGGGTGGGCAACATGAAGAAACAGCATGAAGCCATCAAGAAATTCGAAAATTAGCTGCTTTAGATGGGAGCGGCAGCAGGCTAGCTTGAAGAACTTCGCAATAGGGCACTGAGAACAGTCAATGCTCGCAAGGGAATCTCGGAAAGCAGAGCCAACGAGAGCCACGAGGACGCCAATATTAGCAACCGCACTGAAGAGGAGGAAGTTTAGGACCGCACTCGAGAGCATTACTAGGCTCTGCTTGGAGAAGTTGCACTTTTGCAAAAGATGCTCACCGACCACGAAAAGCAGTTCGCACAAGCGGAGGAGGATAGACAGGAGGCAGTGCGTAAAAACATGGCGTCGCGCAACAAGCTGCTTTAATGCGAAAACGAAATCGAAAACCTTTAGAAGGAAATCGCAGTGATGAAGGGAAGGGTGATCCCCAGCAACCTCAAGCCGCTCAATCCCATACGCTCTCTGTCCAGTCACCAAGGCCATAACCCGCAGAAACTGCTTCCTTCCAAGCCTAACCTGAAGAACAAGGGACTGAATCATCTTTTAAATTCGACGAGGTCGGATTGCCTTCTCCCAAGGGCAACGCTTCACTGACCGCATCCTTCTGGGCAAGACAAACCTATCTGCGCGCATCACAGGCATAAAGGTGTTCATAGAGCGCATGAGCGGCCTCATCGGAGGGATCCAGGTGACTTACGACGGCAAAAGGGAGCTGACATGTGAAGAGGGACAAGAGGCAAAGTAAAAGCAGTACACTGAGGAGGAGCTAGTGTGCAAGGGACATGCAGCTGTAAGGTCCATCAGTGGCACCTTTCCCCCGACGATCGCCTAGAGTCCTACTAGTTGCTAGTTCCGACGGAAATAGCCAAAAATTCGGAACAGCCAAGACCACCCAGAAGCACTTCATCTTCTAGATTGGGTCATAATAGTTCCCCACCTGCGTGTTCGGCAGTCTTCTGTGATCAAAGAGCCAGGGAAGCGTTAGTACAGTATTCTGGAGCATCTCGGTTTTGAGATCCAAAACCAGAACCAAATCTGCACTCTTCCGCAGTCCTCAACGAGTTCAACGAGTGACTGCCATGATTTTTACATTCCTGCGAGTGAAGACAGATTGCAAGTAAATAGAGTATGTCAATCAAGACTGGAGTCCTCCTCTTTCTTCTTCTTCAGGTCGCTCAGACTCTCCGGGTTCATGCGCGGAGGATTGATCTCGGAAGCGATCATCCTCACGTCCATTTCCTCGCTCTCCTCCCTGCCCTACTCCGAGTGAACGCGCAACTGGCCCTCCATCTCGTATTACTACTCTCCTGGCGGGAGCTCGCCTTCCTCTTCCTCGCCAGGGTAGTCCTCCTAGGCGTAGTATTGCTGCTGGGGAGGAGCTGCCAGTTAGCGTTCGAGTCTTCGGCTTTCCTCCTCCTCGTCGTTGAGGATGCCTTTGAGTTCGAGGATTTGGTTCTTGAGTTCCCACAGAGCGAGTTTCGTATTGTAGCTGCTGGACTTGATTTCGGCGACCTCCTGTCTCAGTTTGCTCCTGGTCTAGGTGGGGAGGGCATTACCTCTGAGAGTTCATTGAATTCTTTGCTGAATACGGCTTCCCGGAGCTGCATCTTTTCCCTCAGCATGCGAAACTGCCTGGAGTTGCGAACGAGTTCATCGGAATGACTATTTCGTGGTGCTCCTGTCCCTTCTCCTTGCCCTTGAAGAGGTTTTCTTGGGCGTACTTGCGTCCGAGACTCTTCATGTCGCGGCAGAGAAGAGCGGTGTACTGTTCCTCCTTGTAGGAAGGAGCGTTATCGGAGCGCGTCTTTTCGGAGATGGAGTGCTTGCGCAGGTCGCCCATGTGCTTACGGCTGGACTTCTCGGGCTCCTTCATCACTAATTTTATTATCTATTCTCAAAAAGTAACATCTAGATTAGACGTACCAATAACCACCACATACACCCACCTTGTCCCACCCTATCATGCTATATTCATCTCAAAGAGAAAGAGAGGGAAGATCTAGGGTGATCTGGTATGGAGTGAGAAGGGATATAGCTTCTGTTAGGTTAGTAATAAATAAATAGATGGAGGGGATCAGTGACCCATAGACGTTTGAATTATCCTAAACGGTGGAGAAGAGCAGCAAATCGGGGATCTTCACCAACAAGCGACTGCTGATGATAAAGGACGGCTTCCTATACTACTTCAGCAACGTCCCCGCAGACTACAAGGGACACGAACCCAACCTCATGAGCACTCTCAAGGAGTTCCCCAAGTGCTCCATCGAAATACGCTCCATACAGACCATCAAATTGGAATCCGCCAAGAGCAGCACCCTCGTCATCACCTTCTACGATAAGGACATGATCGACCGAGAAGACATACGCAAGAGTCTCTCCTCCAAAAATTATAATATGCCCGTCAAGCCCAACAGCGAAGATCTTGAAGAGTGGAAGTTCATCTTCGCTACGGTTATGAAATGCAGGCTTTGGTATGGTTCTCTTGTGAAGCTAAAGCAGCATTTCGTCAAGAGCCAAGACAAGTTCGACAAGTTCGCAGAATACATGGCTAACTTTGACCCTCAGATACGCAGCTCACTTCCTCAACGCGCATCGGCTCCCATCACCCTCTCTCCCACCCACGCCATCAACAACAATAATTCCCCCACTCAAAACAGGGCCACAAGCAATCTCAGTCCGTAAAGCAAATATAAGATGGATAAAGAGTCAGGCATCTTTGAAATTCAATAATCTAATGAAGAATATGATGAATAAATTACCCCAAAAAATACCATCAGCAGCTTCAAAGAAAAGGAGAAATAAAAAGAGAAGGAAAAAGAAAAAGATAAAGTTAAAGAGAAATAAAAGGAGAAGGAAAAGTAGAAGGAAAAATAGAAATAGAAAGAGAAAGAGAAAGAGAAGGAGAAGGAGAAATAGAAATAGAAATAGAAATAATTAGAGAAGTAAAAGTAGAAAGAGAAGAAAGGAATTAACATTCAAGAAGTGCCTATTGTAACTGAGAGTAAAGTGAATCCTAAAAATGAAGTACAAAAGGAGCCATTTATATCTAAGGAAGAGCCGATAAAGCTCAATCCAATCGTAATTACCAAAAAGTAATAAAAGCTACCTGATATTCCTTACGAAGAAGATGAGTAAAAGCTGCCTCCAATTCCATAAATAAAGCCAATGCCAACAGTATCTGAAATAGCCATCGATTTGCCACCCAGTGACTCATCCATAGGCACTAAAGAAGTCTCGATTGCTGATGATATCATCAAGGAATAGGCAAGAAGAGCGTAGGAACAGGCAGCCACCTTCAATTAACAATTGAAGTACAAGGAAGAGCAGATACGCAAGATGACCGAAGAGATAGAGAACAACCGAAGAGCCAAACAACTGCTTGAAGAGAAAGTGAGAGAAGAGAAGTAGAGAAGGTAGGAGGAGGAAAGGCTCAGAATGATGCTTTAGAGAGAAAAGAGGGAATAATAGGAGTACAAGAGATTGAGGGAATCGATCAAGTCAGAATCACCGATGCTGACGTAGCGTGGCTCGAGAGAAGTAGTTGTGCGGGAAGAATCAATCCAAACATAATATGAGAGGGAATTAATTGAAGTTCTGGAGGGAGGAAGGCAACCGTCCAAGCTCAGCAGGTATTCCTTCAAAAGCGAATTCAGTGTGAATCCCCTCACAAACGAACGAGACACTCTCAACCTCTTCCGCAATACTATTTCCTACATTTCTTAGGTGAAGATATAAACCCACGAGGTGTAAAACTATGACTATTTTTGGTAAATAGGGCAAATATACCGAAGCTCAGATGTAAAGGAGAGAATAGCTAGGTAGCTACAGTTGGCAGAGTTCGTGGGCAAGGCAAGCAGGAAGGCTACCGACCTAATTGTGAACTACATCGACTTCAATCGTCCTCGCTAATCTCTTACCATAGATCGAAATATGTTTGAAATAGAAATCGTGTGTGAGAGGGGAAGAGTGATCAGGACATAAGGAAGCGAAAGACTTATCTATCCCAATGAAAACCACCAACGACTTAAGAGATGCTTCAAGATATACAATCACCTCAATGAAATCATATTGACAATCCTCAAGAAAAAGCCTTCATTTCCACTCAGAGTCCCCTTTGCCTGCCTCGTCGAGTACAAGGGGTATACAGCTCTTGCAAAAATGGTCCCTCCTTTGCGAGAAAACACCGTTAATTCGCAATATCTGAAGCAGCTTGGTCCATCGATTCCGGTCTACAACTTAGCTTTGAGTGATTTTGAATGTCATGGAGCCGTTTACTCCATACTGCAGCCCACTCTCTACTTCAAAGCCACTAAGGAGGACTAAACTTCCATTTGTAGGTTTCCTTAAAAAAATCACGACTTCCTATCCTCAAACAGGAAAAGCAACATCTCAATTACATCGAAAAAGCTGTTTTAATAGGCCAAGTAAGTGTAAGTCAACGCGAAAGAAAGGCTACAAGTGGCAGAAATCATCACTTTTTGCAGATAACTGAAGAGGATTATGAAAGCCAACACACCCTATACTGATGATACCAACAATGAATTTTAATTTTTTGAAGATTTCCTGAAAAGTCCTTCAGCTTTCATGGAGGAAGCTTCTGATAAGGAAGAAAATAGAATCAGCGGAATGCTGCTCTACTATATATAGAGACTCTTAGGCATCAAAATGAAGGCAAAATTGTCTCAAAACACTACATAATTTTCTTATTTTACTGCTCCAGTGAAAAGGAAGTTCAGTCTCTCTGTGCTTGACGTGAGCGTCTTTGCCAACAACTTTGAACGCTACCTCTGTGACAAGAAATATGAGATTGCGTAAAAATCACTCAACTATTTCAAACAGCTGGAAGAGGACTATTCAGAGACTCTTATGAGAGAAGTTAACATGCACATAAGTCTTGGCCAATGCCCTCAAGCACTTGAGCAGCTCTAACTTTGCCAACAAATGATGAGTTTGCATGACCCTAGAAGGCTAAGAGTTCTTTAATTGCAAGCGCAATGCCTATAGGCAGTGTAGGATGTATCTCGTGCTCTCTCCACTCTTAAGACTTTGCTGGAGGAAACTGAATATCTTTACGGCAGTCGCTGCAAGGCAAAACTGGTATAAGTATATTTTTTGATTGCCGATCTGTTGAGCAGGCAGGGTCACATCCCAGAAGTCATACAAGTGTATCGACGCATCCTGCACTAGAGTCCTGAATACCGCCAGAAAGTTCTTTTGGATTTTGCTAGAAATCTCCTACGGCAGGATACTGATCCTCATGTCCTCCTAGATTTTCTCCAAAAAGAATTGCCTGAATCCATTTCCTAAAACAATGCATAGGTGCAGCATCTGCTGGGATAACTTTACTATCGCGCTAAAAATAGGCCGAAAGCTCTGAGCTTTTTGACTGCTGCATTAAGCAACATACTGGCTGAGGGTAAAAATAAGGAGAAAATTTATGAAGTGTTTATGCGTGGCCTATAATGCTGCGGTTCAGTAAGAGAGAAGAAAACTTGGCACAGACAGATATTGGGGAAGCAGACGACAGGTGGACTGGCAGAAGAGGAGTGCAGGAGAATTAATACGCATCTTTGTTGCATAATTGGAGAAAGTTGCTCTGACGGGGAGCGTGATAACCTCATCATCTTCTTAGAGTATCATAAAGGAAGCTCACCTCCGAAGCTACTGGAGTGGAATTGGCTGGAAACTACCTTTAAAAAGCTTGGCAGAGGAGAACAAGCTTCTCTCGAAGAGAAGAACATGTTTATAGGTTCTATCGACAGGAACAGTCTCTCCTAGAGTTTAATCCTACAAAACAATCCGAACCTCATCTGATTCATTTTCTCTTCTTTGAGTGTTTGCATTCATCTCACTTTCTTTTCGGAAGGTTATTGTATTATAATGGAAGTAAATCGTTCGAAATCGCGGGTTGTTATCCAAGACCCAGTCTACGAAAAGATCCAGGACCTGCGTTACTCTCGCCACCTCCGCACCCTCTAAAACCTCAAGACTCCTCCCAAGAAGTGTACCTCTGATTACATGGTCAACAAAAATAACATCGCTCCTCTTCTAGATAAGTATAAACAGGGACAACGCCAAGTGAAACTCATGCTCGACCCAAACGACGCAGAATACAAGAATTGCCTGCGCAGATTGCATGAGATTGAGAACGGAGGGGTGAAACTGCCCAAAATAGGGACCATGAAACTCAAGGAGAACAAACTGGCCAAGGAAGAAGAGGCACAACGGATTCAACGCTAAAATCATCATCTGCAACAAAGCATTGCCCATCTTTCCCTGGAGAAGTCTCAAAAAAGGAGAAAGATGGCCAAGTCCATAGAGGCATATGAGCTTTATCGCAAACTTTCCAGGAGAATTCGTGATACCAGCAACCAAAAATAGTCACCCAGAGAAGTCTGATGATGGCGTGTATGATGTGTGTGATTATAGCATTTCTTAAGCGAATGTATGTAACTCCTGAGGAGTTGGAGAAAATGGACATCGGTCAGCCGGTGGGCCTTCCCATCTCCTAAAAATCTAAGAACCGGCTTTACCTCTCCTGGCGCAACAAGCGAGGACAGGACTGCAAGATGATCGGTCCGGAAACAAAATGCTTCTGCAACCACAAATTCAAGGACCACAACTACCTCAATCCCTCAGGCAAGAAAGCGCCCTGCACCGCACCCAAATGCAAATGCAGATGCTTCGACTATATCCCTTCCCATGGCGCATACGATTTCAAATGTCTCTGCAAACACTCCTTCAAGGAGCACGATTGCCTCTCCAAGGAATGCACGCGCAATAACTGCGACCAGTGCACTGGGTTCGCGAGTGCTTGGACTTGCTCCTGTGGCTCCAAATTTGCATAGCACGATACCGTTGTGGAGACCTTTAGCGAGCGAAAGTAACAAGGAAAGAACACCAACGACATGGGTCGTCTCAACGACGAGCTCAATCACCTCACCGAGGAAGGCAGTCTATTGCGCCCGATCAAGATGGACCCAGTATCCAGAGCCAAGCTAAAACAGTTCCAGAACAATCCCTACATGTCCAGCCAGAGAAGCTCGGTAGCTAGTAAGGAAGAAGACGAGCTTGAATAGTTCACGATTGGAAGGAACAGATGATGCACTTTTAATGATGTGAATGATGGAGTGGCGGTCGGGTGGGAAGGTGAAACCTGGGTAGATAATAGCGTGTAGGCTATGTAATTACTCTTGCTGTGGCTGCTCTTCTTTATAATACTTCTTATATGGGGACGTGCGTGTCTGGTAGGCCTCAACCGAGAGAGCCGGTGATCAGCAAAGGCGAGGTAGTCAAGCAATCGAAGTGTAATCATCTGCTGATGCAGTTTCACAGCTCTAAGAGGAGCTACTAAGCAAAATGTACAGTGACTTGGCGAAGCGAAGCAAGAACAACATCGTGAGTAGATAGACTTTCGAGGTGTTCTTCCACGCCAGCGGTCTAATGGCCGAGCTGCTCTTTCTCAAGTTCGACAAGAACAAAAGCGGCCAGATCAGCAAGGAGGACTTCCTGCAGGCCTTCGAACTGATGGTGAAGGGAAGTTTCGAAGAGCGAGCCGATGTCCTGTTCGAGTTCTACGGCGTGGAGAACTCAGGAGGCATCAGATACAGTTAACTTTTGAAAATTGTAAGCCTTCGCCCATTCAGTTGTTCAGCTACCCAGTCGCTGAGCTCAACAAGATGTTGTTCGAGGAACACTTCCTGAAGTACCTTGGAGACAACATGCTCACTTACTACTTCGGCCCCGAGAGGAAGTTCGAAGATAAGACCATCATCGAAGAGACCTCAGAGACCAACAACAACGATCTCACCAATCGAAAAGTCAACGTCTACTCGGTATACGCTCCAGACTCGCATGAGTATATCGAAATGCAGACCCGCATCAAATAAACGCTCGAACAATAACGACGCAATAAGAAGATAGGAGTGCCTGAGATCTTCAAAAAGGAACGACACTCTGCAGCTTTAGCACCTATTCCGCATGAATAGGAGAATAAGATTGGAAGCTCAACACAAGTATAACTCAAAAAGGCACGCAAGTCAGCTCAGCTTAAGTCTAACATCGCCAGCGTCACTAAACGCTATGCCACCTTCCTCTTCGTCAGCCAGAATCTAGATAAGGAAAAAGACGTCTTTTCTAAAGCCAACTTCTATAAACTTCTCACTGACCATCCCTCCATCTTCGATGCTTATCTATCAGGCTTCCATAACTATGTATGGCAAGTCACTGCAGAAGGGCCTGAGTTTCAGAGAGCAAAGCTGGAGATTGAGGGACCTGCAAGAGAAGTGAGCGGCTTCGGATAATAAAAAGTTCATCTACGCTTCATTCGCACAACACTCTTCATTTTTCCTCACAAGATAAGCAAAATTCCCAAGGATCTCATCAACCTTGAAGGACTTGCTGCACAACCGCTTGATAGAGGAGAGGAAACAGGCATCAGGATCACACATAGAGACGGCATTTACCCCTAACGCGAGTTTTTGTTTGAGAACAGGTCGATTCGGGATGATTGGATGAAGCAGCTGGCAGACTTCAAGGAATTATCAGTCTTTGACAAGTTCTTGAAGCTTTAGCGTATCGGTGGTGGCAATTTTTCCAACGTTTACCGCGGCAAGGATAAGCAAACTGATAAATTCGTTGCCATCAAGGTAATCTAGCTATCGAAATTGACAGACGGAGAGCGTGAAGTGCTTAAGAGAGAGTGTGGAATCTTGAGACAGGTCCATCACCCGAACATCGTCAAATATTACGAAGAGTTCAAGACAAAGACTCACCTCTATATCGTTACTTAGCTTCTTTCATAAGGAGATCTCTTCGAATACACGCGTAAAAATACCTTCTTGGAAGAGTATGAGGCAGCTGCAATCTTCAGACAGCTGGTGGATACCATTTTATATCTGAACTAGTCAGGCATCATCCACCGCGATCTCAAGCCAGAAAACGTCATGGTAAGATTGTAGTAATGTAGATCATAATGGGTGAGGACAAGAAGATGGTAAAGCGAGTGAAACTGATTGACTTTGGATTCGGAGTGTACAAAGATAAGCTGAAAGATCTTACGGATCGTGAGAAATACGCAGGAACGCCTGGCTTCATTGCTCCTTAGGTGTACCAAATGCGGGAATATGACTAAAAGATCGATACGTTCAGCTTGGGCATCATTCTTTACTTCATGCTCTATGGATATTTGCCTTTCCAGTCCAACTACATAGAGGAAATCCAGGAAATGACGATCAGCTGCAATATCAGTCTCCGCAACAACCACTGGAGCAATGTCTCAGAAGAGGCAAAGGATCTTATTCTCAAGATACTCACTCCTGCCGCCACTAGGATCACCACAAAACAGGCACTCTAGCACCCCTGGCTGCAGAACATCGAAAGACTCAAGGAGTACCAGGGCAGGAATAAGAAGCAGCGCATCTTATTTTGATATAAATAACACCTTTGCCTTAGCAGCAGTCAGAGATAGAATATAATATATGATGGCGTGGTGTATGATGATGTGATAGATAGTCTGCTGGAAAGCCAGCCATTTAAATGATCAGGAACGGAGCGTGGCTCTGAAACTATCCTGCAGGTTGCTGCTGTGCAATCGTTCTTTTTGGGCCTTAGAATTTGCCAGCAGAACTTGACTGTTATGGTGTTTGTGCAAAATGGCATCCATTCGTTTATCGGTTTCTTCTTGCAAGTAGAAGGTATTGTACATAAGCTGTCTTTCCTTCTGTTTCCTACATGTGGAAATTAATACCGCCTGGTTTCTAGATTTGCAACTGAGGATTCGATATGCTGGTATTTGGAGAGATTCGCCTTTTCTATCTTAGCTTGATCCTTCTTGCCATCCTCTTCCACTCTTTTCAATCGTTCCTCCTCGATCCCACTTCGCTTTTTTTGATGTTTTTCCATTGATTTTTCTTCCTATCTTCGCTTGTCGGCTGTACGCTTCTCCATTAGTGATTCCAATCCTGATAAATGCCTTTCCGCTGCATCGTACTTCATCACCAGTCTCTGAAGCTACATTTCTTTGCGGTGATTTTCCTGTTAACGGCAATTTTCAATAGCCGCTGTAGATTCTTCTTAGTTCTTCTGTTTGATGGTGGTTTTAGCTTCCTATAAAAGCTCAAACTTCCTCTAGTTGGCCATTCGCAATTTCATTTGATTTTGTTCAAGTAGAAGGATACTTCTCTGTAGCTCATTTTCCTGTCTCAATTTAATTCTATTTCTGCGGTCTTGACTGTGGTGGAAGGACCCTGCTAGGCTTTGCAGGTATTGTTCCCTCCTTGCCAAACTTTCCTCCATCAGCTGTCTCTCTTTTTTGGACATTTTATTCCTTCTTTCTGCAAGATATTGCTCGATCTTGGCTAGATTTTCCTGGTTGCGCCGTTTCCCCTCGCGGTGACGAGCCTATAAGGACTTCCGCTTGGCTTACTACGCCTCCTCCAGCGCCTTTGCATGCTGCTCCTGTTTCTGCTGGGACTAACGGGAATATTTTTCCTTGTTAGCGTTATAGGCTTGGAGCTGGGATTGTGAGGAAGTGAGGCACACCTGTGCAACGTGGATGTTGTATCGGTGGAGCTGTTCAACGGAGTCAGCGAAGGGGAGGCGTTTGAGTAGGGGAAGGTCACTGTTGGGGTGGGTAGTTTGCATTCTTCGATTGTTCCAATATATTATCCTCCGAGAAGGATAGCCGACTGACAGAAGAATCCAAATAAATAAATTGATAAATATCATGAATTCAGCGGAGACATGCCCAAAAACTTATCCTGTATGCGCGTCAGCAATAAGCTTATCTTCGACCTCTTCTCGCGGATGCTCCTGAATTCTCGGTATTTGCTTATCGTCTTGCTCAGCAGTAAGGCCTTGAAATCTGCCTATTTTTATGTCTCCCTTTAGTACTCTCCTCGCACTTGGCTGTTCATTTAGTCGATTAGCTGGTGTATGCTCTGCTCGCAGATCCTTTGTTCCTCTCGTGCGGATTGAAGCTTCTGTCTGCTTTCTTGGGCCTATGCTTCTTCTCTCTCTGTGGCGTTGCGTTCCTGCTCGATATCCGCTACTATTTGGGCAATGTGATCGAGGAATGGCTGGTCCGGGTGCCTGGCATCAGCATCAGCTTTCAAGAAGAGGCCCTAGAGGTCGTTGATGCGTTTCGTGAAATCTGCCAACAGTCTTCCATCGTAAAGATCCATGTGGGCGGAGTGTTTTTTAAGGATCATCGTGAACTTCTTGGCGCTCCTGCTTCGGAATAGCTCCTAGTATATGCCACGGAGGCTTGTCTTTCCCTTGTACTCAGGAATAGCCACTTTCATGTTGAAAAGCACGGTGTCTGCGAAATCTCTAACCGTCATTCTTCTCAAGAACTACTCTTGAGCAGCCTATGCCTCCTCTACTATCTGGGCTCGTGCGCCAGTGCCTCTGGAGTCCCAATCTCTGCGACTGATCAAATATTGCTTGTTAGTGTTTAGAAGAGAAATGTTGAGATCTTCTAACCGGTTGCGGTGGACAGACAGGGACTGTTAAAGGCGTTGCGTGATAGCATCAAAGTTGGCGATGGTCTGCTCGCAGCCGAGCATGCGTTCCCAGAAAGGCATCATCTAGGAGTGCTAATTTTGAATCGACTCCTCGAGGATGGTCAATTGTTAGAGGTATGTAGCGGTTTGAGATCTCTCCATTTCCAGCTGCATCCTCTGCTCCTCGGTGAGCTGGCAAATGGAGACGCTCTTGCACCCTGAAAACGACTCCTCCCTTCCCATCAGACACTGCTGCGAGGTAGAATCCACCAGGGCCAAGCTTTTGGACATTTCAATCACTTCCCTTTCTTCTCTATTTTCCTTACTCTCCACGAAGTCAAGCGTGAGTCTTTTGGTTTCTTTGCGAGTGTTATTTTCTCCTGCTTTTTTGCTAATCTTGGCCAGTTGTGAGAGTACGTTATCGGATGGGGCGGACTTGTCGAAGACTGCAATGGTGGCTGGGTGTTTGCGGGTGGTGGTGGAGTTGGAGATGTTGCTGTAGTTGATGATTTCCTTGAGGATATTGTGGGATAGGGAAGGATTGTGCTGCCATTGGGATGCATTGAGGCGGTCGGTATTGCGACTGCTCTCGTCATAGCGGGTGGAGACAGCAGGAGTGGGCCTCGCCTTGTCGAGCTAAATCGAGATCTCCTTTCCCCTGGATCCCCGACTGCGCGCAAAGGAGTTCTCCTTAAACGATCTGTTCTTACGCATAACGATTATTCAATTTAACAACCAGCTGGCAGTAGTGTTATCCAATAAAATAATGAACAGAGAAAATTCCTTCTCACTACAAAAAATACCACTCAGGAGAAAGTAACCCTTCCTTTAGATAGCCTCCCCAGGTCCAATAGCAACGATGGACGCCTCAACTTCCCCAGAGGAGGAGACAGCAACATCTTTTGGGGGGTCGGAAAGAAACACTATGGCGGAAACGAAGATTAGCCAGTAGCCCATATCAACAACCCATAACCCTCCATGCGGAAGTATCTCAGCGTGAGGAACATACTCAGCGTTGCTGATATCGAGGGCGCCTCCCCATCCGTCGCTCCCGAAAAAGTGAGAAACATCATGCGGGCTAAGTAACAGCAGCTAAAAGGCAACAATTCCGATCTTTTGGGACAGTACGAGAAGTTATTTGCTTTGAAGCAGATTTCTCCTCAAAATCAACCAATAGGGATGGCGAACAGCGCCATCTTGAGCACCTCAGAGGCAGGATCGCCCAGGAAGAGATACAACCCAACATACGTCACAACATTCGCCCTCCACCATTGACCATGCGCTTAGCATCACGCTCATCTTTCATGCACGCATTCACTTACATTAAAATATGCATTAAATGGATGAATTCATCTTCACAATACATGTATATCAAACTTTGGTATGGTGGTGGATGATGGCTCTTTTCAGCTCTTGGCCCTTCTCGAGCAGGTGACGATGGGCCTCGATAATGATGATCTTGTAGAAGAGAGAAAAGACTTCCTCTTTTCGCTTTATCTTGTGCTGACCGTCCTCGCCGTAGATCGATACTCCTCTCCTTATCTGCACCTCCAGCTTCTCCACCATCAGCATAAAGGCTTTCATGTAGATATCTGAATGCCCACCAGTCTTATAGCTATTCACCAGCTACTACCTGATATCACTCCACTCCTCCAACTCGATCATCCGATAGTATCGCTGCTGGATCTACAGGGGAAGCTGCTTGAACCTGGCGTAAGCAGCTACTGCCAGTTCTTCGAAGAGAGGCATATCGAACTTTAAGCAAAATTTGTAGAAAGAGTCATTCTTCATGCATTTCTCAGAGCTTCGTCCCAGTGCTTCCTCTCTGCTCTTCTGCCCCTGGAAGATAAAGGATAGCATTTCGTTTTGCCTCTGCTCCTCGAACCCCAAGAAGTCCACAATCCAGACGAGGAACTCGACTGAAAGATAACCGTCAGTGCTGGCAAATTCCAGCATTTCGGAGTATGAAGCGTGGTAGGTTTCCTTTTCGATGAGATAGACTTCCAGGACGTAGAGGAGGATGGGGTTTAGCTTGACTATCTGGGCATTATCGTCCTGAGTGTCTATCTTCTTGAAGGTGGAAGCAGTGCCTCTCCTTCCCTCCTGCTGAGCAGAAAGGATAAGCTCTTCAATCTTGTTCTCAAGATACGCTCGTTTCTTTCTGCTGAAAAACTCCTCCAAAAGTAAGATGAATTCTATACTTTTGATGCGTTATAGAGAAGTACAAGCTTTCCAAAGATTAAAGCTGCTTTCATTGACGTTACGTATGGAAAGGAGCAAAAAGAGTCTGAAATATAGTTAAGGAAGTTCTTATCTGTTTACTTCGTTGTAAACAGCGTACTGGTCATTGATTTTGAGGAAGATAGATACAATTTTGAGCAGAGAGTTGGCATTCGCATGAGCACGAATGACTGTGACTATGCTGAGGAACTTCCAAATCACTGATTTTATGTTTCCATAGCTGTTTTTGATGACCTAAAGAAGCTAAAAGATGAAGCTGTAGTGCTTGCTCAGTGAGACATTCTTGTAAAGAGTCAGCAGTATCTTGTTTAGATATTTCTATGGGTTTTGGACTGATTTCCCCTATTCTTTCTTGAGCAAGTGTTTTCTGATTAGGTCTTACAACTGTGAATACTTTATCTATTCTTCCTGGTCGCCGTCCAGCTTAATCATATCTGTGGGCGTGTCTGCAGGACTATTGCACTTTTAATAGGTCTAGTTGATGCGTTGGAGGAGGTTGTGGAAGTCGATGCTTTTGCGCTGGTTGACCATGTTGGTGCTCACGTTGATAGCTGTCAATTCGCTTCCCTTTCCTAGCTTATTTATGGCTAAGATCTAAGGCTCGCTTTAGATGTCAGATTGGGAAGGGGATTGCAGGCTAGAGTCGATGGCATCTAGATGCCTATTTTCGTCTTCGGAGTCATTGAGTTTCTTTTTGGCGAAACTGCTCAGGATTGGCTTTTTGGGGTAAACTTTATTGCCGACAGAATCCGCTAGTCCCTGAATCTCGAGCAAGGTGAGGGAGTTTTTGCGGGAAAGGCGATGCTGGATGATTCGCTTTTTGCTTTCCTTTTCAAGCTGTTCCTCCTCTCGCTGGCTGATCATCTGACAGAGTCTTCGCTATGGTAGGCAATCAGGATCGTCTCTGAAGGACCCCATGTTGGGATCGTGAATATGCACTTGTATTCCCTTTTCGAGAAGCAGTTCGGGGAGGGAGGTTGGAGCTTATTCCTGCAGGTCAGTATTGACTCCCTTGTCCCTGTGCTGCGGCTGGGGCATGTCTTAATTGAGCAGCTCCATCTTTATGTTGGGCCTGTTGATGATGTTCTTGAAGTGCTCCTCAATGGAGGCCACATTCTCTTACTCATCGGTAAAGTATTCCTCGCGGATGAAGATCTTCTCATCAGGATTCTATTTGAGTCTTTCCAAGAAGAAGTCATACAGTGCCTTCTTCTTGTCGTCCAGTTCCTGCAGAGGAGCGAGCGATTCTCCCCTATCCGGGTCTGCTAATTCAATGATCTTCTTGGTCTTGTGGTGCTTCAGTTTATCCTTCTCTTGGTAGACTTGCAGGCGTCGATAATTAAGAATGACTGCTTCTTCCTCAGAGATGTCTTTAATGCTCATAAGCAGCTTGATGTTCTCTTAGATCAGGTTGAGGTTTTCCCTCTTGGTATTGGCATTGGATTCCGATAGTTTCTTCGCTAGATATTCCAATTTTTTCATGCGTTTCCTAAGCATCCTCAAGTTTTCGATGAGCGTTCTATTGAACTTGCGTTCCTTGGTGAGGTTGTCTTCGAATTCCCTGTTATTTTTGCGCAGACAGTCGATTTAGTTTTGGTATTAGTAGTGAATCTTGCTGATCTGCTCCAAAAATCCACGCTCCTTCTTGATGGACTGGGCGTTGAGGATGTCGATGATGGCACTGACTTCTTCGTTTTATCTGTTCCAAAGCATCTTCAGGATCTCCGCCCTGTTTTTGGACGCCTTGCCCACCTGCACCACCATTTCACTGAACCCAGCAGCGATCAGGGTCTGTTTATTCTCAAACTTGCGCGCATAGGGATCGTTAGATTTATCAATGACCTGCATTTGCCCCTAAAACCAAAGCACGAAATCTTTTATTTCCTGCTTTTCCGAAAGCATTTCCTTGTATCTAGCCTTCGGCTGCTTGAGCAGGTTGGGATACAGGTCATAATTCCTCTGGTTGATCTGTTTCTCATTGTGAGGGTGGGAGTGTGCTTGCGAGAGCTGGCTAATAATGGAGTCGACAGCTGGCAATTCCATGGTGGCGACGTCATTGCGGATGTTCCTAACCTTGAGGGCGGTGAGATCCTCGCCGAAGGAGTTGGGAGTGCCGCGCTTGTAGAGCTCGTATTTGCTATTGAGTTCGTTGTAGTCGTCAAGCGGAAGCTATTTGAACTTGAGCCGCTTGGAGGAGTGGCTCCGGGACAGGACGGGAGCCGTCCCCTGCTGGCAACTTCGATTTTCCATTTAAATAAAGTACAGTAATAATAAAATAACATAACATAACATAATCAGCCGCGATCCGCCATCGCACCCGTAACAGTAATGCAGGACCAAACGGTATCCCAATCCCACCGTGAAGATACCGAGGAAGATGAGCATCATGACCAAGATAGCGGCGATTGTGTTCTTGGGTAGGGCGAGGAGGGCCTCTAGATCTTGCGAGAATCCATTCTGCAGGTAAATTTTGAAAAGTAGGGCAATGATGGTGGCAAACATGGCGGTAACGACAAGAAGGCCAAATAGTGATTTTGCGAATTCGCATCGATATTTCTGGTATTTTGGCTTCCCTATTTCGCAGGTGAAGCAGTGCTAGGGCTCAAATTTAACCGTATAGGCTCCCTTGCAGACCTCGCACCGAAGAGCAGTTACGTCAGCGTTTCCCTCTATTCGGTGCTGCACCCACTACAACAGACAATCGTGGTGGATCAGATCGCGACATTGGCAAGCGTCCAGCAAACAGTTTCCAACTTGTTATCCTTCTAAGCAAATCCGACAATAGGTGGGTTCACGAATGACCCGTTACGAATGATGAATAATGTCGTGATTTGAAAGATGTTAGTGATTGCGACTGGGCGGCGCTTCTTCGCATGATCCTCCTTCAGAGTAGTTATCGGTATCGCGAGTAGGCTTGCGTTGCAGACCGTCATCCGGATAGACCTTGCACAACTTATCTGCCATTTAAACCTTTTCTATTTAGAAAATCAGCCCACACCCACACCCAATAAAAAAAGCAAAATTAATGCTGCTGCAATGTCCTGTCCCCCCTGCCAATATATATAACTTCGGGGCATCTTAGGTTTGTATATAATTAATTTCATGAAAAAAACTTTCTATATAAACAATTACCTCAACCAAAAGGCAAACGTGCCCTCTAAACGGCAATAATAGAATAGCCAACTGCCCCAGAGTCGCTCCAGAAGCTGGATTACTATTAACAGTATCTGTAGAAGCACCATCTACAACACTCGGAATCGGCACTGCCCCACCAGCACAGCAACTCTCCATACAAGCGCACCTTCACAGCTGAAACCTCTTAGCACTCCTACAAACCGCAGGAGACAGCGAGATACCAAGAACCACTCATCAGGAAGAACAGTGAAGAAACTCAAAAAAACATGACCACGCAACGCATCTACTACGACCGGAGCAATCCCGATAGAAGCAACGCCGGCAATACAAGCACCAGCCAAATATCGACGGGCAAGAGCGACAAGCAGTGGCAACTGTAGCTGGAAATCAATATCAATAAGCTCAAAGATATCAAGGGCTACCTCTAGAACGAAATCGGACTCCTCCAGCGCCTCCTCGACGAAACTTCCCAGAACTTGCAGCACATTGACCTCGAATTCGAAAAGATCAAGGAGAGAGTGCTGGACTATACTGCCAGGAGTCTCGATGCTGCTTTTCGGAAGTACAAGAAGCACATGACGCGGTGGTCGAAGTATTAATAAGCCGAGAAAAAGAGTCTGGAGGTGGTGATCGAGATGAGGGACTACATCCATGAGAATGAACGCATGCTGGAGGAGCTGAGGCAGGGAAATAGCAGCAATAATGTTAATAATTTGAGGGAGGTGGCCAACAGGGTGGAGCACTACCAGCAAACAACGAATGAGCTCAAACGAGTGAGATAATAGTGCCTGCTTCGGCATCCCACGCTAAAAGAGGAGAAGGTATTGTAGTTCGAAAGAGTAGTGGAGGAGTTATGTTGTTTTTGATCGAATATAAGAATTTCCCTCTTTACCATATTCCTTCTTTTCCAATCTCTCACAATGTCCTGATTATGATTTATTATTTCATCCTAGTAAAAAGTATCCCCTCATTAATGCGTTATCTTCACTTCCTTCGCAGCGTCACTCCAGCCCCCCTCAACTTCCTCCTCCCTCGTCGTTCCTAATCGGATCGATCAGGATTAGCGGCCTGGTAGTTTATATCGGTTGTAGCATGGGGAATGGTCAGAATTGTGGCCCATATGGAGTGAAATATATAGTAGGTAAATTATCATTATTAGTCAGTAAATTTTGCCCTCCTGCAGACTGGGGAAGAGATACTGCTTGAAAATCTCGTAGAAGTAAAAGTAAATTCCCTTCTGACTCATCCCCTTCATCAAGTTTGCGTTCATGCCCTTGTAAAGCCCACGAACTCCCTCCTCCCGCCACGTCCTGCCCGCGAGGTCCCGCAGCGATTTGTATTTCTGGTCGGAGGAGCAAGTGACAAATTGGCTCTGCTGTATTCTGGTGCGGAGGGTAGTGATGGGGTATGAGAGTAGGATCGAGAAGATCTTGCTGAGGCTGCCGCAGATGAAGTGCTTCTCTCCCAGTCTGGACTCGGGCAGTTTCAGCCTGTCGAAGAGGATTTTGGACCCCTCGTAGACATACATCTGAATCACTCCAGAAAAGGAGAGGATCAAGCTGAGCTCCAGTCCTCGCAAGGCTCCCTTGAGACCGTAGTGGGAGTAGACTTCCTTCACCTGGCGCTTGAAGTTCTGGTACTCGCTGATTTTGGGGTTCGTGTTCAGCAGCATCCTGGTCTTGATCACCCATATTGGCTGCGTTATCAGCGTGCAGAGGATGCTCGCCTCCACGCTAGCCTGCGTAACCGCATTCATCGTCTCGTAACCGGCCCGCTAGAAACGGCTCTTCCGAGTCTCGTAGCTGAATGAAGGGATGCGTACTGCCAGAAGAAGACGGACATGGATGTGGCCTGGCAAAGGAGGGAAATGTAGAAGCCCTTGTAGAGTCCGCGGAGTCCTTCGTTCTTGTAGATCATCTTGAGGGCGTTATTGATGCCGTTGTATTTGGGGACGAGGTTATCGTGACCCTTTCCGTCATGGCCTGAGTGGGGGAGGGGTTACTTTGGAATCGAGTCTTGATGAGGTCGAGGGGGTGAACTACTCCTGCAAAGTAGGTGGCGAAGAAGGAAGCGGTGATATACTTGAGTGAGAATAGTCCATATTATTGGTTCGTAGTCATTGTTAGGACTGTCTTTGAGATAATATATTATAAGAATTAAGAAATTAGATGACACTTAGGCCATTCTTCCGCCATAGACGCAATGACCAGAGATGTCTTACCCTCCTTGCCTGAGGGCTTCTTTTACTCCTTTAAAAATAGGATTATTCTCGATTTTTCTCCATTATATGATGGTATAAGCATATTAGGCAGGCCATAGCAAGATTCTTAATTACAATAAATGTTATTATATTCGATTTTTTTTGATAAAGTTTATGGTTTTTTGATGCAGGACCGCAGAGGAAGGCTGCGAGCCCAATATTATGAGTACAATATTACCTTTTCGAAGTATTGATTATTCAAAACTATTTGATTTCCCTTTGCGGCTAGGGAATGCGAATCGATATATAATCGTTATCGTTGGGGGCACTGGGCGGTGGGTGCCCTCTTCTCCCCTTTGATAAATAATCGAGATTTGCCCCCTTTGCTTACTTTCCCACCCCACCTCAAACTCCCATCTCGGCCTCGCCATGCTCGATAATAAATAAATCGACAAACGATCACTTCATCACCGTTTTCTTTTTGATCTGCGGCAACCGCTACTCCTTCGGCCTCACCACCCCCTCCTTATTTTTTTTGAAATACCCGCCGAGTTTTACTTGTCCCCGTGGAAATACAAACTCACCCCCTTCTTGATCGTCTTGCCTCGCGGCTGCTTGCTGGGGTCTCTGCTTATGTGCATAGTCGCAGAGGCGATGGAGGAAGTGAGGTCGCGGAGCTAGTCCAGCGAGTTATCACGCGAGAAGGAAGGCGAAGGCAGGTAGCTGTTGGCCTCCTGCTCGTTGCACTGCCGTTCCCTGCGGTTGGGGAAGAGAATTGTCTTGAGGAGGCCGGTTGAGCCATTTTCCTTGCGCTTGTATTGTCCCCTGATCCGCTGGACGATGGCGAGACCCCGAAGGACTCCGGGACCATCTTCTCCACGTTTTGCAGCAGTTTCCCAGCGGAAGGGCGTCGCTTTGGGCTCCTTCTCGAGCATGCGTGCGATGATCTTGTGGAGCTCCTTGGAGTAGTAGAGGGGGAGGGCGGGAGGAGGCCCTTCCGTTATCTGCGTGTAAATCGCCTAGAGATCTTCCCCCAGGAAGGGCGGAGAGAGAGAAGCCATCTCGTAGAGAGTACACCCCAAGGACCATATGTCTGAACTTTTGTCGTATGGCTGATCTCGCCAAATTTAGGGACTCGCATAGTAAGGAGTACCCGCCTGGGTGTGGCAGAGTTGCGTTACAACCTTGGAGACGTTGAGATCTCCCAATTTGGCAACTCCTTGTCTGGTGAGGAAGACATTGGCGGGTTTGATATCTCGGTGCATGATATTTTGTTTGTGGAGTGCGGCTAGTGCGAGTGAAAGCTGAGTGGAAGCTATTATACCTGGAGTAGCACTTGCCAAATCTCAACCTACGAAAAGTGGGAGTGCTATTTCTTGCGGGCTGCTATCTCCGCCGCCAAATCGCCCGCCTCCGCGAACTAGAGCACCAGGAATAAACACCCCTTCTCGTAGAAGGCGTCCCGGTAAGCAATGATGTGCTCATGCGCCAGGGAAGCAAGGATACGCACCTAGTTCAGAGCACTCTCTTGGTCCTTCTGCCCCATGCTGTCTAGTCTAATCCTCTTGAGGGCATAGATAGTATCGTCGGCGAGCCTTCTGACCTTAAAAACAGAAGAGTATGTTCCTTCGCCAATCTTCCTCAAGATTTGGAAATCATCGACGGTGGAATGCAGGCGTATTTCCGACTTCTTCCAAGCGATGGTGGGGAAACTGGGGTTTCACTGGGTTATTACTCGGCCGAGGTATTGTTCATTCTATGGAAAAGTGAAATAACACCGATTCACTGAAAGAAGACATTAAGTCAGGAATTCCATTATGAAAAAACTTCACCCTTGTAGACTGGCCAAGGGTGGAAATTTGGGATCGGGGAATTGAGCAAAAGAATATATGCCTATTAATTATCAAAATTTAACTGTAAAAAGACCACGCATTCGAATCGCCAGCAAGGTCATCCGACGCAAGCATCGAGCACCGATCACCTATGCCTTGTCGCCGAGACTCACCCGAGCCATCACCTTTCCCAAGTTTATCTCTGCGATTTGCAACTCAGATGCCAACACGAGCTCTAAAAAACTGTCGTCCATCTCCTGCAGACCAATTAATGCTTGATCTAAACGCTCCTCAATCGTACGGATCACTTCAATCCTTTTTTCCTTGGATAACAATCGGCTATCGACTATGCTGATCGTCCCTGATTTCTCATAGAAGGCCAGTTGTCCACTTTCAGTGCATTCAGTCAGCATCAGGACTTCACTTGGGAAGACTTTTTTGGAGTGGATTTTGGTCCCTCGCCATACGATGACGCTTTTGTCAGCCGATGAGCTGAACAAAAAATCTTAAGTGTTCAAAAATGTGATGATTTTTCCTGTGTGGGCACTAAGGGCGTGGAGTTTTGGATCTTGGATGAGGGTTTATTTAAAGGGATTCCAAATTCTGATGGTCATGTCGACTGACCCAGTGTAGAGGTTGCCTCTGTGGGCAATGAGAGCCGTAATTGGCATGAAGTGTGATTTCAAACACACTATCTTTCTCCTAAACTGACCCATAAATCTTCGTTATTAGAGAAGAAAAGCATGTCAAGTTTCCTATCATCTCAACTCCTCTTAGTCCTTACAGAGGAAGCAATATATCTTTTTACTTTGTTTTTGATTTAGTGAGTATTGTTGCAGTACGATAGGTGCATCTTTGGTGGTGACAAACAGCCAATCCTGTACGAAGAAGGCTTGATCTAGATTATCGATTTCGATGGCTAGGGCAGGCTAACCGGTTGTAGAAATCGCTGACTTAAGTCTTTGCTGCATCCGTTTAAATCAAATTATTATTATAAATGGTATGATCATTCCTTGTTGAGCTTATCCGACATCATCTTCTCCATCTTCTATAACACCTTCTCCTATTATATCTACTCAGCCTCCTGCTTGGCCTTGATCTTCGATTTTTATTTTTGCATACGCTCCTGACGCTAGATTTCGATACACGAAAAACCAGTTGTTGTTAGCTTCTTGGGACCTGAACAGTATTTCGGAAGCTTTCCGATTCCGTTGGGGATCTCGTAAGAGCCAGGACCAGGCTGAATCTCAATAAATTACATTGAAGTTCCTGTTGGGGTCGAACTTGAGTCCCTTCCCTATCTTTCCCAACGAGAGGACTTATTTCTTCCTCACCTCGTACACTCCTGGCCCACTTTTCCAGTGATGCTCCTGCTGAAGTCAGTCCTATCGCTGTAGAGGTTGATGGGGCGTTGGGAGGTGGGACGAGTGAGGTCCTCCTTGGGATTGTAGGCACAGGTGCAGGATTCACAAATTCTGTGAGTTTTTTCAATTTCAAAGCCATGTGGCCGAGGGTTTTTTCGAATGGCTTCTCGACGTTGTATGTCCAACGCCAGGATTAGCAGCCGGCTATGGACTTTCCCGCTTCTCTTTGGGGAAGGACACAGTTTGAGTCTTCGAAAGCTCCTTTTTATCGTACATATCGGGACTGGGATTGTGCTATACTGCGAGATCTCTGATCTCCGATCTCTGGCTGCGGTAGTTGATGATGTTTCTAGCCGAGTTGGGAAGGTGTGGATTGTATTTGTCAGGGCTGGGGAAGTCCTCCTGTCCTTATTCTTGGGACTTCGATGAGCAGGCCATGGTCTTGCCCTTTCCAGCCAGCTTGATATCTCCTGCGATTTGGTAGAACTGGCCGGGAGAAGCTCCCACCGTGTACTCTGGCCTGCTGCTGTTGCCGACTGTATATTTGCTGCCTCCCATGTCTCCACCAACGTTATACTTTCCAACGTAAGGGTACCTTCCCTCCTCGCCGTAGGGAGGTGGTCGCTCGCCAATACTGAATGAACGTTGCGTTCTATATCATTCAGGAGATACCTGTTGAATGATTTTTTATCGATTCTGTTGGCATTGTAGGCATCAGGAGGGGGACAGCGGTGGAGTAATCCCTCTAAAACGTATAGCCGAAGGAATAATCGGGATATTTGCGCTTGGGGACGTTGTATTTAGGCCGATAGTCCAGCGAGTTCCCCTCGTCGATTTTATTAGGATTTTATTGCGGTTCGTAGTTGGGAACTGAGAAGTGCGGCTACTCAGGCTGACTAACAGCAAAAATACATGCGTCTTGTCTACTGCCACCACCTTGTAACGGTCAGGTGAGGGGTATTGTCTGTGGTATTTATC
>NW_022204788.1:0-40708 GCF_008831285.2 Nymphaea colorata | reverse complement strand
CCCAACCCAACCCCAACCCAACCCCAACCCCAACCCAACCCCAACCCCAACCCCAACCCCAACCCCAACCCCAACCCCAACCCCAACAATAAACCAAACATCAAACATGCATATACTCATCAATCACCTCAAAAAAGCAATAAACCATACACTTATATCCCTCCCACCCACCCATCAATCCCTATCCCTTTATATCTAACTTAAGTTGTGATTAGTTATGATGAAATTAATATATTCATCAAGCTTCTTCCTCCTCGAACTCACCCTCCTCCTCAGCAGTGGCATCCTGATATTGCTGATACTCTGAGACGAGGTCGTTCATGTTGGATTCGGCTTCAGTGAATTCCATCTCGTCCATACCCTCACCAGTGTACCAATGGAGGAAAGCCTTTCTTCTGAACATAGCGGTGAACTGTTCGGCGACCCGCTTGAACATCTCCTGAATGGCGGTTGAGTTTCCGATGAAGGTGACGGCCATCTTGAGTCCCTTGGGAGGGATATCGCAAATGGATGACTTGATGTTGTTGGGGATCCACTCAACGAAGTAAGAAGAGTTCTTGTTCTGGACGTTAAGCATCTGCTCGTCGACCTCTTTGGTTGACATTCTTCCTCTGAAGAGGGCAGAAGCAGTCAGGTAACGACCGTGTCTGGGATCAGCAGCGCACATCATGTTCTTGGCATCGAACATCTGTTGGGTGAGCTCGGGGACAGTCAAAGCTCTGTATTGTTGGGATCCTCTTGAGGTGAGGGGGGCGAATCCAATCATGAAGAAGTGGAGACGGGGGAAGGGGATGAGGTTGACGGCCAATTTTCTGAGATCGGAGTTGAGCTGACCGGGGAACCTGAGGCAGCAGGTGACACCGGACATGGCGGCGGAGACGAGATGGTTGAGATCTCCGTAGGTGGGGGTGGTGAGCTTGAGGGTTCTGAAGCAGATATCGTAGAGGGCCTCGTTGTCAATGACCATGCACTCGTCGGCGTTCTCACCAACTGATGGACGGACAGGGTGGCGTTGTAGGGCTCCACGACGGTGTCGGACACCTTGGGGGAGGGGACGACGGAGAAAGTCTCCATGATTCTGTCGGGGTACTCCTCTCTCACCTTTGAGATAAGGAGGGTTCCCATACCGGAACCGGTTCCACCTCCGAGGGAGTGGGTGATCTGGAAGCCCTGGAGGCAATCGCAGCCCTCAGCCTCCTTTCTGGCGACGTCCAAAACGGAGTCGATGAGTTCGGCACCCTCAGTGTAGTGGCCCTTTGCCCAGTTGTTTCCAGCTCCGGTTTGACCGAAGACGAAGTTGTCGGGCCTGAAGAGTTGACCGAAGGGTCCAGCTCTGACGGAGTCCATGGTTCCTGGTTCAAGATCCATGAGGACGGCTCTGGGGACGTACCTTCCTCCGGTGGCTTCATTGTAGTAGACGTTGATCCTCTCAAGTTGGAGGTCGGAGTCACCGTGGTAGGAGCCGGTGGGGTCGATTCCGTGCTCGTCTGAGATGACCTCCCAGAACTTGGCACCGATCTGGTTACCGCACTGACCGCCCTGAACGTGAACGATTTCTCTCATAATTCAAATGAATATAAGTTACGAAAATCGGATTCGCATTAATGCAACTTATCAATAAAATTATTTCCCAGCTACAACATCACCCAAAAGCAGGGAAATTAACCATCGAAGAGAATTGAGCATCGGTGGTTGCAGTTTTTAGATGGGAGAAATGGTGGGAAGGCAGCGGGCATAAAAATGGATGATTTTTATATTATTATGGTGTTGTGAGGTAAGTGAGAAAGAGATAGATTATAGAATTTGAAATTAGTAAAATTGGATGGATGGAAAAATTTCTTTTTTATTCTTCTTTTTCAACTTTAATATATAAATGTAAGAAATATCAAAAGGCATTATCCATCCTAAATCTAATTTGATATTCAGTCTAAAGCCAAATGGAAGATTAAAATGCAAAGATGGACACATTGCCAAGCCAAAAGACATATGAAAGCCATGGAATATGATTTGTTTTGGAGTTTTAGACAGATTTTATCCATTTAAAACGTCTAGATAGGCAAACTTCTACGAAGATTCGTATGGTAAAGATTCGAAATCTTCCTAATATAAGCTAGTGTAAGCTTGCCGACTCACGAGAACGTTGGCTAGCATGTTTACAACATAATTTTCTAACCAAAGTCATCATTTAAGTCAGATAGGAAGCTCCAAATATAAGCCTATTTGTTCTTCAAAGGCTTATAAAAGCTACTTCCAATGCCCAGCTGCATCCAAGTCATAGAAATGCCCTCCATTCTTCCTTAAAAAGAAGAAAAAATAGTTAAAACGGATGTTCGAAAAAGAAAGATCCAAGCTCATCCACTCGAACAAAATAAACCCTGAGAATATGCAAAAAATGCAAAGATAATGTCATAATAATCAGTCAAAATGTTCTTCCTTTACTCCGAAGAACTTATTATTTAGCACAAGCTCCAATTGAGTCTTTCTATTTTTTCTCAATCTTTTCCAAAACTTCTCCAGTGCTTCCACATACTTAGCAGCCTTCGCAAGATCCATCTGGCTGCCTTCTTCTCTTTTGAAGAGGGCCCTGCTCATAAAATCATTAAAATAGTAGGTCAAATCGTTGGGTAGGTTTGGATTGTTGGTTAGAAGTTTCTTGATCGATAGGATATAGTTGTTCAAGTCCTTCATCACCGTAAGGTCGCTATGATCGTCCCCGCTCTCTCCAGCCTACGAGAGCTCTTTGACGTATGAGTGTACGAGAAATCTGAAGGAAAAGTAAGCGTTGATTGCCTTGTATTCGGCCGGTTAAATATTCTATTCCTTGCACTCTTGTTCTTCTTTGACGGCTATTTTCGATTCTCCTGACTGCATTTATTGTCTAGGCTGCTAATTTCTGTTCTTTTTGTTGGGTTGTTGGTTATCTTTGGGCTTTTTGCTCGGTCTCTATCTTTTGGGACGTGGGTTTAGAAAATAAGTATAGTATTATTTGGAGTTAGCATACTATACAACATAATTATCATCTGAATCATCGATCAAAATGTTGTGGGCCTTCTTTGCGTGTCTTTAGATGCTTTGGAAGGTGAGCCGTTTCGAGTAGCCGCATTAACACGAATAGAACTTTTTTGCAAATAATATTTGCTTATATTTCGGCATATTTAGATAAGGATTGCTTTCCTGTGTGCGTTCCTATGTTCTTGGTGAACT
This sequence comes from Nymphaea colorata, assembly GCF_008831285.2. Lineage (NCBI taxonomy): Eukaryota > Viridiplantae > Streptophyta > Magnoliopsida > Nymphaeales > Nymphaeaceae > Nymphaea > Nymphaea colorata. The sequence continues at coordinate 37,504 of NW_022204788.1, read as the reverse complement.
ATCGCCGCCGTACATCTTTGGTTTTGAAACAGTATAAAATTAATATTATATTAAGCTTAAACTAGAGCTCTCCTGTTATAATACCTACTTTTATAAGCTCTGCCAAAGGCCTTGGTCTCTCCTGAGGCTCTCCTACTAGTCTTTGTATTAATTTTATCTTTTTTCTGATCCATTTACCTGTAGAATCATATATAAATAGCAGCAATGTTTTCTAAGAAATCATATACAAACAATCTCAAAAGATAAGTAAGGCTTATTCCGATGGCAAAATGCCCCTTCCGTTCTTTTTTAATCCAAATCCCGCCCAAAAAGGTTCAGTTCTAATTTTATTCCTATTCTCCAATGATTCAATCTCAAAACTTCGCGATTCTTTTGACTTCGACGACAGGCTATCCTTTGTTTGTTAGAGGTGGTGCATATTATTTGCGAAGAATTATGGGTGGGATGTGATTAGTTAGTTGACGACTTTATAATAACAATGCTAAGCTACCATTTTGGGTATTATTTTAATAGGTACTTCCATGATTTTGCACCCTCACCATGGGAAAAGTATAACCTCTCTTTTTTTTCTCTTTTTAGGAAAAATCACAATACATGATACAAAAGTGATTTGGCCACTCCGACTTATTTTTTTCTTTGAAAACGCCCTTAGAAAAAACATATTCACTAATTTTGCTTAGTTATAATCGATAGGAGGGTCCTTTTGCAGCTCTTTCATCGTTTGGGATGTTTTCTAAGTTTTGTTATTTTATTCTGGCTAGAAATAAAATGCCGAAGAATTGAGAGTAAACCTACCAAAAGATATCAGACTGGAAACTTATAAAGGAAGATTATGCATCAAGGCCACGAATGCATTCTCTTCATGCTAATAATAAGGTATATACATTTGCACACTTCAAGAGAACTAAATTAAACTTTTTTGAAACTTAGGCCATCAGAAATAATGCCTAAGTGGTAAGTGGACTACATAGACTAATAGACCAGTAGAGAGGAGCTTGTAAAATTCTTGTACACAGCAGATGAGATCTAATTTACGAAGCTGGATATGTACCAAGTGTTGAGATTGATAACGGCATATCGCGGTATGTAGGAATACATACCAGGAGCTATCAGAACCAAATTCCATGCATCGATGCTGATCTTTGGAGAATACTATTATATCAAGCGTGGAACAGCGAGCAAATAAAAACAAAATCTTCTACCCAAGAAAAGAAAAAGAGCGGGTGGCAGAAAAAAGAATCAATTAATTGGATAAATGATGCCTAAATAGAAGCAGCCATCGTGTATATCGAAACTATTTGGATGGTGGACGGAGATTTCGGAAAAAAAATAAAGACAGCCATACAAAGGCTAGGAATTAATGGAGCAGCTTCTCTCAAAAGAGAATTGATAGAAATGAGCTTATATTTCCTTCACCTAAAATTTACTATTATGCCATTCGCTTTGTGATCCTGAAAGAACTTCATATATTAGCACAATCAACATCAGTAAACTTCATTGCTTCTTGCTTTCTGCCGATTCTCGTAATTCGCAAAATACCCTTTCACTATTTCTCTTAAAGATTCGTCTTTGAAGCCCACCATAAGTTCAATATTCTTAACTACGTCTTAAACAGAGTGATTCTGTCTCACCTTGATGCGGTAGAGTCGCTTCCCCACCTCAGCTTTAATGATGAATAGGATCTTGAAGTTTTCCACCAGCTTTTCCCGACGAGCCTCCTCCCTTGCATTCAGGGTAAATGGACCCACTTAGCTCTGTGAGCCACATCTATAGGGCTTCAGACTGTTGATACGCTTGATTTCACGTGATTTTTACATTCTTACCAGGTGCTAATTCAGGCCTGAGGGCATCACATCGGGATAGGCGGGTATCGGCTGTGCTCTAAAGCCATAAGAATACTATTCTTCCTCGTCGATGACCATGTTGGAATGATAGCGATCGTCTGTCTTCATAGGGCTTGCCTTCGGCTATAGGTATCTCGACTGGACCAGTTATGACTTTGCGTTGATTTATGGCTAGAACTTGCAAAGCTTGAACTCTTCTTATATCTTTTTTAAGGCCTCCAAGTTCTTGCGGTAGGTGAAGACGTTGTGGAGACGGTAGAGCTGGTGGTTTCTATCTTGTGTTCATTAAGATTCTGGTCGTTGTTGCCAGAGAGCAATTTGCGGTAGCCTTCCACAATGGACTTGATAACTTTGAAGAAGGCGAGCTCCTCTCTTTCCCGGTCGGACAAGAACTTGCCATTGAACTCGATAAACTTGAAGAAGATGCTTTTGATGAGTGCCTAGGTCTGGTCGCTGCTGCGCTCCTGGTCGAGCAGGGTGACAAGGCAGTCGAAGATGAGGCCGGTTGGGACGTAGTCGTCACCGAAGTTGATTAGCTTTAGAACCCGCCACGCGTTGAGTACGGGCAGGGCGGACTTGCCAACGCCGAGCAATTACTAATGCAGCAACGCCCACTCTTAGAAGGTGTAGTAGCCTTTCTCTGTCCTGCTCTGATGCTGGAGGATGATCTCCTTCAGTTCGTCCTGTTTTATGCTTTTGGTATTGCCCTCGTCGTAGCGCTACTCCTCCTCTTGCATAACTATAAAATTATTATCAACCAATCACTCCTTTTGGTGCCAGACTAAAGCAAGAAAGAAGGGATAATCAAACGATGCGTGGTGGGATATTATGGCTGATAGGGTATGTATAATATTGGCAGCTGCAAATAATATTGATGAGGTTAGATTGCTTCCACATAACAACCATTGCCATTCTTCTCCTTTTAGCTTCCGCACAAGCATAAGAATAGCCGAGCCTTGCCCCTGCAGGAGAGATAAACCACATATCTTTTAGCGAGAGCCACCTGTTCTACCTTTCGAGGACTGGTAGGCACTTTGGATTCATCTCTCGATAATCCGGCGAGATAATGTCGAAATACTAATTAAAGGACCACGAATCCATCATATCAGTAGATAAAGCCTCCAATTCAGTCATTCTCCGCAGTGCAAGGACCAGAGTGGTTCTTTTCGATATCTCCTCATTCCACTAAGAAGAACTTAACGTCCAGATCGCATTCAAGCACCAGCAAATAATCGACGTCCTCAAAATGAATGGCAAATACTTCGTGCTCACCGATAAGGACGTGAGAATGTACGACCAAAACGAATAGAAAAAGGGGGAATCCCTCAAAAACATCATCAGCAGCGGCAGGAAAAACTAATTCTTCAAGAAAATGTTCCTGAGACAGGGGGAAAAGGTAGAAGACATGGTCATTGTATTGATCAAAAACGGAGATGTGTGTATACGGTCGTTTAAGAAGATCAAAAGGGAGTTGATGAGTGCTTCTTCAAAGTTCCATACGAAATCACTGGCATCTAACGGATCAACCAGAGCATCCTTATTCAAACAAGCACGGTCAACTATGTGATTTCGCAAGAGCCGACATCCACATACAGCTTCTAAGGAAAGATCACGCAATTCAATGGGTAATTCATCCAGTTGGCTGATTTCAAGACGTATGATCTGCAGAATCAGATATTTTTGGATGGGATCATCGTGGAAGGAAGCACCAAGGAACAGATGTTTTGGATCCATGCACCGGAGAGCAACAAGATAACAGTATTCTACAACTCCGTCCTCGTCTCTTAGAAGGTCGTGGAGCAGCTTCCCAGAAGGTCATGGATCGCCGAAGCCAAAGCAAAGGGCGGTTATGACTTGCTGCTGGAGTTCTAAAACAACCGATTCGAGATGTATTAAATCTCTCTGGAGGAAGGCAAGCCTGCCAATTTCTCTTTAAAATGGTCTAACAAATCGCTCCAAAACCCAGCCATCAGTTCCTAGCTCTGATTTTTGTATCTTTCACTTATATCCCCTCATCCCCAATCCCTTTATTCTCCTATTCCAGCCAATCCGCGTTATAATAATTCTTTGTGAGTTTGCGAAGAGCTGCTTAAGGGAGCAGGGGTGAAAAAGCACGATAAGGGCGATTGGTCTAGTGGTATGATTCCTGTTTAGGGTACAGGAGGTCCCGGGTTCAATTCCCGGATCGCCCCTTTTTATCAGATACGCAATATCACCATTAGCCATATACATATCACAACTACGCCAAAAGAGACTGCAGCATCGATTGCTCGGAGGAAGTACGGGTCGGCCTGTATACGATGGCGTCGTTAGCATAGCCGACCTGTGAGGACAGCTATGGATCGTTGATGATGTTGAATGCCAGCAGGTCTGGCTGGTAGTCGATTGTCTTTTAGTCTTTTTTAGATGATTATGAAATTTTGGTGATGAGTGGCTGGATTTTGGCGAAGCTCGACTTTTTGAAGGCGAGGATAGGATAGATGTTGGGCAGTTGTGCCTTAGCCGAGTCTTAGATGTTCTAATGCTTGATGGTCAGGCTTTTGAATATTGCGATATCGGTAGGGTGGTTGACGAAGAAACTGTTGACGATGTTCAGAGAGTATGGGCTGAGGAGGATGGAGCTTTTATCCAAGACAAGTACGATTGATCCGTCTTGGCATTGGGTCTTAACCGCATTGCCTAAATTGTTGACGAATCCTTTCCTCTATGGCACAACGTTGATTTTCGCTTTAGCTGTCTTCTTCTCCTCCTTAGATTGCTCTTCGATGGTGTATTTGGCGAACATGTGCGTGTTGTCTGTGGATCCATCGATATCAACAATTCCGACCCAATCGCTATACTCCTGCGCGTTGATCTAGCTGATCTGTTCCTTGGTGGTGGTTTCGGAGTTGTAGGCGTAGAAGTAGAGGCAGATGGGGGTTTACTTTTTGGTTTAGAATTACTTGCTCAGGAGCGAATTCAGGATGCTGCCGATCCTGACTTTTTCCTTGGTTTGGAGCAGAGAGGCCCTGTAGATGAGGAGGGAGTAATAGTGGGTGCATGATGAAATCCCACTGAACTACTTTCCCGGCTAGAAGATATTGAAAAGTCCCTCCGGATCGATCTTGCCTTTCACTACGACCTCTTGATAGGCTTTCAAAAAGCAGGCAGGACTGTTGCTATCCTTTTCCTCCGTATTCTTCTCTGCAATCTATTGGATGATTTGCAGTTGTTTGTCGGATAATGCAACGCCAGTCCCTACCAGGTAGGTGAGTTCTAGCAGCTGGTGCTGTTGGTTGCCAATCTGCGTGAGATTTGAATTCAGATAGTAGAGGAGGGCGGTGCAGGAGGCGAGGACGAGGACGTTGACAAGTTTTTGCAGCAATCCCATTAATTATAAACTAACAATTCAATAGCCAAAGAATGGCCATTTTTATGAATGGTGTCTTTTTGGCCGGCCGGCAGCAGGTGATAGGGAATTGAATATTGATTCCCTCCTATAATTTTAAATTAAGGCATGCGCTTCTTCCTCACCTATCTTTTCAAATTGGCCCTCTTCCTGCTGGCCTTCGCCGTCCTCTACGAAATCGGGTATGGACTGGTGGTTTACTACTACTCGCTTTAGCTCACCGAGGAGGCCCCCTCTCTCGCGGGATTCCTGTCGCAGGCATAGGACACGCTGAATATGGCCATCTTCTACGTGCACAGTTTGGACTTTGGGGGATTCAAATTCGTTCAGCTGGTCGTATGGGCCTACCTCTACCACTTTTACTACCTCATCATCGTTTTCGTCTCCATCATATTCTACTACTAGTACCGCCTCAAGACACTCGCCCCGCCCACCTCTCAAAACAGCCCACAGTCACCCCCGAAGCCCACCAACAGCAAAAGAAGAGCCAAACCGAAGAGGAAGTTTAAAAATTGGTCAATAGTCCCGAATACAAGGCACTGCAGGCCGGCACCATCCCTCCCGTTGGAGAGAGGACGATTAGTAGGTGGAGAGGGAGCTGGAGTAGGCCGGCAAGGTGATTTTCGGCTGATGGTTTGAGGTTTTATTGATGAGTTGTGGTGGTGGATGCAAAATCAGGTTTATTTGAGGGGTGGTGCGATGATCTTCCTGGAGGAATAGGGGTCGAAAATGGGCGGAGCGTAGTTGGTTTCAAATTTGGGCCTCACCTCGATCCTGCTCGAGCTTCTATCTACAGTTTTTTATGTTATTTTCTGCGTTATTTGCCCCTTCTGCGCCGCTCTCTCCTCGCTGGACAATAGGTTTCGAGATGTTGGCTTGCTATTGTTGAGCGGGACGTTGGATTGGAGCGGGATGAAGGCCGAGAGGATTGCCTGATTGATCTTTTCTTCTCCTATGCGGCCCTGAGTTCCCTGGCCGAGTGCGAGCAACCCATATGTAATAGTTAATAGATTGATGACAACGAGCAGGCAAATGCTACAATAAAAATGATCACTCTCCCGCCAGCAGTATCACCACAACTAGCGGAAAAAGCTCTGGTTTATCTTCTAGAGAGTCTCGCGGATGCAAGACACCTACTGGTTCTGGTCGAGCTGCTAGATGTTCCGCAGGATTATACGCTGGTTCCTATTCTACACCGTTATCAAAAAATAACGGAAGAGCAGCGTCTAGAACAAACGGTCGATTTCCTCATCGCTCATCTCGTTTATCTAGTTTGCAGTCTTGCCTATGTTATCATGCAAATACCGATGAGTTTTTGCGCTGCTGCGTCGAAGAGAATGGCGACTATCGACCCTGTGCTGTCGGAAAACTCGAGGGGGCAATTGTACTTGAAGATGAGGTGCTAGCTTCCGCATTACTGGCATTCCGTAGCGCTCTTTTCCACTTTTTTCTTGCAGTCGTCGCAGATGTGGTAGATCAGCTTGTTGTCCTTGAAACTGCTCAGGTAGACTCTACTTTAGAAATGGCTTACTTTATTGTCTGCAGCTTTGAGTTGTTCGGATCGTCGTTGAAGAGAGCAAGCAACTATCTTGTGTTCTAAGGAATGATTTCAGGAGCTCCTTAGGGAAAGATATCTTTGAACCTTTCCTGCAGGAAGGGAAACTCGCTCAGGTGGATAAGGGAAGACTCTAGGCTGAAATCATAGTATTTGCCCTGTTTCTTCCTGATGTCCTCCACGATGATCCATTCCTTCTTCTTGAGGTTGAAATTCTCGAAATTCTTCATCTGGTCAGTCCAGAAGCTGATCCTGATGGACTTGAACCTGTTCTTGAGGACCAGCCTGATGACTGACTTCGTGTCGTTGGTATAGGTGGCCTTCTCCTCGATATCGTCGATCATCCCGATGACGTCGACGAACTCAGACTCGTTGTTGTCGTTGTCATGACTCTCGTGGTCCCAGCAGTAGTACTAGCTTGGCAATTGCTTCGTCAGCTATTCGTTGTAAACCTAAACTATCTTGTATTATTTTTCTTTGAGACGAATCTGCGTGCCTGAGTTTTTGAGATTGACCAGATCGAAGCCTCTAATGTAGTAGCTCTTGTTCTTCTTGAGTGTTTTCTCGTTGTTCATGGCCAGTCTGCCTGCCAGGTGAACCCGTATGAACTAATTGTGCTTGTCCACCAAGCCCAGGTAGCACACCGTCATTATGCCATCCTTGGTCTCCTTCTTGGCGGCCTTGAACCTCACTAAACGCGCAATCAGGAAGCCTTACTTTCCGTTTAGTATTTAGTTCAAAGTTAGCGATTCGTTCATGCCCTGTAGGCTCTGAGCTTTATTTGGATTATGACCGTTTGCCTACTTTACTTGGGTGGCCTGGTAGTCAAGCTGGGGATGCTGCAGCTATCTCTTGATATTTTTCTGCATGCTTGTTGGAGGGGTATTGGTCGTGGTTGGCATTTCAACATCCATGGCGCTTTCCAGCTTGATTACCGGTATACTATCACTTTTCCACCATTTCCCTCTCTTTCCAGCTTGCTTTTCTTGGCGGTTGGTTCTGCAATGTCCCTCTGGGGCGTCCTGGCATTGACCATAAACTGATGAATTTCCTGCGGATATCCAATAATTTCATTCCAGTTGGTGCAATCGCCCATCTTCCGGATCATTATCTTGAGCTTGGTGATGCGATTCTCGTCGATTTTGCTGAAATAGTCGATGAGCTTGACGATCTGGCATCGCTTAAAAGTGGTCACGGTGGTGGCGTTCTTCGTCTCGATGACGGCGTTGTTGCTTATCAGGTAGTTGCCGAACAGGGTGCAGTCGATGAAGTGGTTTCCGTCGGATATGCGTATGCTTGGTAGATCAACAGGTACGTAATTTCCTTCTCGTTGGCTTCGCTCTACTAGAAATCGAGGATCTGGACGGAGGGGTGCTTGACTTCGCAGCGGTTCTGCGTGTAGAGCTCGCGGATGCACCCCTCTGAGAGACTTGCGCTTGTAAAATTCATAAGAATTGGGTTATTAATCGAAAGTCACACTTTGCCCGCCATACACCACCACTTTTCAAATCAGACGCCTCCTCCCATTTTCATCAGTAGAGCAAATTTTCATATGTTTTGCATCAACAGTGACGATATCACGCAACCAACGCATATTGGCACCGCCCCTACGGGATGATAGATATTCAACCATATTTTGCCATAACTATCACGTCACTTCTTGGTCTTCTTTTCATTGGGTTTCTTCTTGAATTTCCCGCCCAGTAATCTCTTCTCGGTGATGTATGAGTCCCCCTTGCCTTCCTTGAGGGCGATGATATGCGGTTTTATGTATTCTTCGAGCTCGTTGGAGCACTTGAAGTAGGAGGTTTCAGGCTGGTTGTACTGTCTGCAGTTCTTGAAGATGCGCGCAATGTCGTCGCAGAAGTGCTCACGGTCTCGGTACTCGTTGTTGGACAACTTCTTCTCGATGGTCTTGATGTCGATCGGCTCCTTTATGACCACGTGGTAGTCGGGCACGTCGTCCAGGGATACTGGGTCGCGGAACGGCCAGGAGGACTGGTGCTTCTTCATCAGATCCAGGATGTTCTGGCACTCGAGCAGGAAGGAGACCTCTTTGGTCTTGATCAGTTCCTCGTGGTCCTGCCAGGTCCACCCGCTCTCCTTGACTCCTGGGATCTCCATGGGATTGACTCTGAAGAACTCTTCTTCTCCCTGTGCGTTTCTCCTGACGTAGGGTTCTCCAACTTTTTCTCGAGTGCGATTCCGTCGAACTTGTGGTTGTTGATGGAGAGTTCTTTGATCTTTTGGATGACGAACTCCTTCTGGCGTTTGATGATTTCGCTGATCTTGGAGTAGTCGATGGTGGGGTGCACGTAGCACTCCATCATGGTTCCGCCCTCGTAGTCCTTGATGTAGCCCTTCCAGCGCTCGGGCGGCATCTTGCAGTCCTTGCTGAAGCCCTGCTTGCGGAAGTACCCCAGCGCCAGGTTGTCGGCGTAGGTCATCAGGTATTCCACCTTTCTTCTCTGCATCTCCTCTAAATTCCCCCAAAATTACCCTTCAATTTATTCATCAGCCTCGTGCCGAAGCCCTTGATCTGCTCGGTGGAGGTGATGGCGAGGAAGGCGATTTCTGCGAACCTCTCCTGTTTGAACTCTCGGAAGCAGATGCCGCCGACTACTTTGGTGTTGTTCCTGAGGATGATCATGGACTCGTGGTTTCTATCGAAGACCAATTTGACGATATACTCTTTGGGCATCTTGGGGAGTTGTCTGGCGAAGATGTTCTTGAGGTCGAGCAGGAACTTCACGTTCTCGTGGTTCTGGTCGTTGCGGATCACGCGAAAAGTTATCTGGTTTGTCTGCTATTGCTGCTTGGCGGCGCTATCGCGAGCGACGAAACCGAGGCCCACGTTCTTGATCGAGAGATGCGTACCTCGCCATGCATGCCTACGAAGTTGTTGGGTTTTCCTTCTCTTCTTCCATCATGTGGGAGCACTGTTAAGTAAAATAAACAAATGGAGTGGGATAATCGAATCAAATTCCACAATTGAAGCGCAGACTTGGCGCAACTGATAGGGGGTTACAGTCAAAAACCATCACTGTCAGCCTCACTTCTCCTTCCCGCCGCAGCACCCGCCCTTCTTCTTCTTCTCCCCCGCAGCAGAAGTCAGCTTGTTACCCACCGCCACCTTACCCGCCGCCGGCTGGCTCTTCACCTCTTCGTACTTCTCTGCCAGCGCGGAAAACAGCTCCTGAGTTCAGCATTGAGTACATTGATGCCCTTGCCGTCCTTGGCGCTGGTCAACTTGAACATCGCTCCGATCGACTCGCGTACTGTTTGACCTAGTTGTAGCCGATAGCCTCTTCCTCAGTTCTGTCGATCTTGTTGCCCACCACTGCCAGGACTAAATCACTCATCGTTTACGCATTCCTTCGGGGCCCTTGTTCCTGAGCTCGTCCACCCAGTTCTTGAGTACCGCGAAGGACTCCTTTTTGGTTATATCGTAAACGCACAGTGCGATTTGGGACTCTTGATGGGAAGGAGCGTACATCTGTAGTAGATGGGGGCGATGGACTTGTATTTTTCTTGGCCGGCCGTATCCCAGACCTCGATATCAGCATTTCTACTTGGAAGCGTATGGTCTTGTCCTGTCCGTAGGTGTGAACCTTGGAGACGAAGGCGGCGCCGAGGGTGGCCTCGCTGAATTCGTTGAATTCGTCGTTGACGAAGCGGAAGAGGATGCTGCTCTTGCCGACGCCGGAATCGCCCACCACGATCACCTTTATCTGCGTTAGGTTTTGCTCCATCAATTATAGATTATTACCGACAGTCAACAAAAATAACATATCACGTATTTCTCATCGTTTGCGGGGGATCAGGCTGCCTTTGGATGAGTGTGTCCATTGTTGATGCGAGCTCCAAAGGAAGTGGCGGTGGTTTGGTACTTGTCCTGGGAGCGGTCCTTGCTGATCCTGGGCTGTTCGTAGCTGAGGTCGTTCTAGGGCTCCTCGCAGGGGAAGGCGAGGGTGTGCCTGTCCTTGAAGTAGAAGGTGGGCAGTTTGAACTTGTGCTCGCCCTCCCAGGTCCCCAAGCCGATGATGTTCTTGAGCTGCTTCTCGGTGAAGAGCACGCCCAGGATGCTCTTGAAGACGATGTTTTCGCGCTTGATCTCCTCCGATTCCTCCTTGATGAGCTATCGTTCCTTCTCGTGCTCGCTCTCCATTTGGAAAATCTCCTTGGAGGCTGCCTTGTACTTCTTGCGGAGGTCGTTGAGGAGTTCCTTCATCTCGCTGACCTCCTCTTCGAGGCTCTTGTAGTTCTTCTCCATGAAGCTGAGCTTCTGCTCGCGGATGTTGCGTTCCTCCTTGTACTTCTGGGGCAGCTCGTAGGGCGTGGAAATGAACTGCTCTTCCAGCTTCTGGATCTTGGAGATGAGTTCCTTCTTCTCCTCCTCCGCCTCCTTGGTGATCCTGCGGTTCTCCTCGATCAGGAGGTCCAGGTTCGGCTGGTCTTCCTTCTGGATCTCTCCCAGCGCGCTCCTCAGTCGGCGGATCTCTGATTCATACTCTTTGAGCAGGGCGTCCTTTGGGTCGAGGTTGATGATGGGGACATTGGTGATGTATTTGGCCCGGGATGCGTACTTTAGGGTGGAGATGGTTTCCTCGTAGTTGTAGCTGGAGGGGGAAACAGTGGCGATCATCACTGTCTTTGCGTTTCCGCCCAAGGAGTCCTGCAGCAGGCGCGTCAGCTTGGAGTCCCTGTAGGGAATGAAGGACCCCTTTCCCTCCACGAGCACGGAAATCACCTTCCCCAGAGCAGTCAGCGACAAGTTGATCTTGGTCGCCTCCAAAAACCTGTCCCCGATCGACCCCGTCTTGCTCTGCCTCTCCGAGCCGGCCAGGTCGACCAAGTTGAACTTCGACCCTACCAGTTTGTCGATATTTTCTGGTCCCTTTTCTAGGGACTCGACGTAGATGGTGAAGATGGAGTGCGAGCGTGAGGATTCGGTGTTCATGAGAGTTTCGCCTGTGGTTCTGTTCTGGTTGCCGATTTTGAGGTACTTCATCATTTCCGCGACGGTGGTGATGGGGACTTTCTTGACGTCTTTGATGAAGACTCCCTTCTCTGGGGATTCCCTGAGCTCCAGTTTGAATTTCTCGTTTATGTGCAGCAGGTCCCGCAGCTATTCGTTGTAGAGTTCTATATAGGAGCACATGATGAGGAAGTCCTTCGACTTGTCCGCCTTCGCGGACTACAGGATCGACTCGAAGCAGCGCGGAATGATGCCCTTGTGCTAGTCATCTCGCAATTATCCCATCATCGTGTATGTCTTTCCCGAGCCGGTTTGCCCGTAGGCGAAGACGGTTCCGTTGTAGCCCTGGAGGACTTAGCGGGTGAGGTGCTTGCTGGCGGCCTCGTAGATGGCCGATTGCGATGTCTCTGGGGGGAAGATATCGTCGAATGAAAAGGTTTTGCTATTTTTTCTTTCGGAGTTTATGTCCCGCACTGTCAGCTGCTTCTCCCCTTGGTCCGTAAACAGGAAGTCGTTGTTGGCTGACTAGCAATACGTGTACCCTTGGTGGCTTCCTTCTCGGTGAATGGACGGACGCGCACGAATACTTTTATACACTCCTCGGGCATTTGGAAAATAATGATTTTAAAGATGATTTTAAAAGAATTATCACTGCGTTTCCATATATACAACAGAAGAATCCTTTTTCCTCTCTTTTTGAGGTCCTTCCCCGCAAATAAAAACATTTCGGAATTTGCCTAAAAAGTACTCAAAAAGATAGCTTGGCTCCTTCCCTTCTGCAATCCCCAGGCCGTTCGGGAAGGCTGCTGCCGGTGTTTCTTTTTTAAGTTAACCGCTGGGTCGTATAAGTTTATTTATTTTAATGATTAAAATAATTTGTTAATAAGATTGGCATGATAGGAAGAAGGAATCTGGAGCTGCCTTTGGGGAATGGCGTTGGCACCCTCGCAAAGAAGGAGGCGGAATACTCGCCATCGACCTAGGACTCGGGTTCGCCTCGGGGGCAGCTGCCGCTGAACTACTTGAAACCTTCCATAAGGAAGGATAAGGAAAAGTCGCAACTTTGCAAAAAATTCATAGAATTCGGCTTCTGCCCCTACGAGAAGAAGTGCAAATTCGCACACGGCTCGCATGAGCTCAAGAAGAACCAGCAACCCAACTGCAGATACAAGACCAAGGAATGCGGGGTCTTCCTCAACGAAGGCTCGTGCATGTACGGATAACGCTGCAATTTCATACACGCCAAACCCGCCTGCAACCACACCCACGCACCCCACCGCCATTTCGATGCTGGCTTCCAGGAGATCAAGGCAGAAGGTAGGCTTCAGTCTAGGCTCCTCGGCTTGCTGCGCATACAATGAAAAACTCATTATATTTCTCATTTATTCCATTATTTCCTCTTTTTGGAAGCCGAGCCTGCGAAGATGTTACATAACCGCAGATAAAATAATCAGCGAGGAAGTTGAGTGGGAAAAGGGATAAAGAGGCGAAAATGGGGATTTATGCGTGGAATTAAGTGGTCTTTGATGGCTTGGCTGTTTGTAAATTATGCAAATTATCCATGGCATAAAAATTAATCCTAAAATGTGTAATCACCATCACGACCAGCCATATCTTTGCGACCAGGGATACAAACGAAGCTCTTCAACGAGAGGAAATAGGCAACTAATGACGACATCTTTATCAAGAACTTTGATCCATAAATTTATGCTCAATGATTTAGTAGTGCAGTTTAGCCGACGCTGATTCCTCTCACCATCATTTGAATATAACGCTAGCATCCGCATTGTCTTCTTTCGCTCATTAAAAACCAAAAATAAATCAAAAAAACGGCACTCCATCTCTATCTCATAAAACTCGTAACTCTTCGATCGCCCCATTCCCCTCTTCCGCTCTTCCCGCCCATACGCATCCTTTTTGCCTATTTTCCTGTGTTTCTTCGCATGAATTATATGATTTCGGTTGTAATGAACGGAGAACGAAGAGGAGAGGCGGGACAGGTGCTCTTCCTCTCCAAGCCCAGCTTCTCCAAATTCAACAAGAAAGAGCTGTGCTCAGAAACTGTCCACGATACAGACCAGCCCATATTCGCCGAGGAAGAACTGTGCCTCAAGAATGTAGGACCCATCCTCGTCCCCTACACAAACAGAATGTACAATTCTCTTGAGTCCTTCGACGTGCCTCATGAGCGCAAAGAGAAGGTGAGAGTGTTTCCCAAGGTTATGTGGAACTTAACGCGTGATCAGTCCTTCAAATGAAGAAAAGCAAAAAGGAATGAATCTGATAAGTTTTGTATTTTTGTCAACAATAACCATTTTCCATATATTTTCAGCATTATCGGCTCTGTTCCTTACTCTTTGCAAATTTTATACAGGTAGCATACTTTATTAAGTCTTTTAAGCTGAAAAAAATGCCAAAGGAGATACGATGGAGTCAGGATGCGACTTCAAAACTGCTCTTAGCAGATATGGCAAAAGATAATGCTGTTATCAATAAACTATACAAATGCTGTCTTATTATACTAATGCTAATAGCTAGGAATTTAGGAATGGAGGTGATCATTGTTTCTTTGTAGGCTTTTTTCTTATCTTTTCTAAAGCTTTGAGCGTCATAACATATGAGGCATACTATCTCTCGTCTTTGAAGTCTTCTTTCTTCAGGGGGGAAGGACCTCCCTGGGTGCTCTGAAGCCATGAGAGCCAACTTAGCAGACCCAGCTCTTCATCTCCAGCAAAGGCCTCTCCGATGCACCCTTCTCTCCTCGGTAAATTCCCATTGAGTTTCCCTTTTATACTGCGGAAGCAGGCTGGATGCCTACCGAAAGGGGGCTTACGTGGTCAAGCTTCGATATGAGAGCGTAGTCCTTGGCGTATATGCGTTTGCCGGCAATTAAGTTAGGGAACAGCATCTCCTCGAAGTAGTAGCCACTGTCGACGCCGTTATCATGCTGGTAAAAGATGAAATCAGGCATTTCGCTCGCGATCATGTAGATTTATGAGAACTTGAGGTATCTCCCTAAAAGCTGGTAGCAAATCTGAGAGTTGATGGGTACGATTGAATGCTTGTGGGCACCAAGGCTTTTAAACAAATCGCTTGAGCAGAAATGTTTTCCGACCATGTGACTAGAGTATATTGAAAAGTAACTCTAGGGTACAATTCCCTGAAACACGAAATGCTTGTCGGTTTCATTCTTAAAGATTGCGTATATTTCGTTTAGGTCTTCTTTTAGCTCTTGCATGATCTTCTTATCATGAAACCTTTCACTAGTAAATACCTGAGCGCGTTTATCCTCGAAGAAGTTTGGGATTCTGGCTTTGATTATGTCGATGTAATCAGAGACTGTTTTATTCTAAAACTCAAAGAAGTCTGGCTTGGACTTGGGATCAGATACGACTTTGCATGCAAAATCATAGTCATCTGGCATTTTAGCCTTTGGCTGCATGTATGAGTAGCTTAGGAATAATGACTTCATGAACATGTACTCCATTCTTCGATCTTCGCTGATATATGGCTGGTCTGCATCGTTTTTGCCAACTTATTTCGCTTTTCCAGCGATTTAGTTGGTGATAATTTCCCAAATGTCTTTCCTAATGTAAATAATTGCTCTATTTTCTATGATGTAATCAAAAGAAGCAATAATTTTTCCAGCTTTAGAGAGTTTACTAAAGTTTTTTTTGATATTGGGTAAGATTTCTTTCGATAATTATATTACTCTTTTGGTTTCTTGAACTTATTAGCGTATTTTCTCGGGGTTGGATCGTTAATCTTACTCAAATTGAGCACATTGTATATTAACTGCCTTCTTAATCTCCTTTGCATGTTTTTCCATGATCTTCAACAATTTGCAGCCAAAAGTATCCGAGTTTAGTTCAAAAGAATGATCAATTTAGTCATTAAATTCCTTTTACCTTTTGTCCTATTATGGCTTTATGCGCTTCTCCTTCTTATCTTTTGGCTCAATAAACTTCTTATATCTCCGAATGATGATGTGTGCGATTTCATGGTATAGGCAAATGGCTAAGTAGGGCTTGAGTGGTCCAGCTCTGAACTCTTAAATTGACTGGAAAGGATCGATGTGGTTGAGGTTGATGAAGATGCAATTATCGTTGGAAGTGGCAAAGACTCGGTCTGAAGGATAGCATGGCGTGTAATAGAGTATTATATTGCCATTTATTGCCATCTATACTGTACTTTGGATGAATTGTTTGATACTGTCTGAATCTGAAAAGAAGGCTTTTTCTTGTTAAGCTAGGTGTTTTTTCAAAGCAAATGCAATTTTTTCCCATTTTTGAAGGATTTTGCTCTTATTTTATCCAATATACCAAATGTCTGGATAGTCCTCTTTGAGATAGCAGTCTTAGTACCATCTTAGTAGATCCTTTTAGTTCTCTCCCAGAATTTAATCCTCTACAAACCCCTACTTAAGAGCATAATATTCATGATACCTACACACCAATGCCCGGAATGTCTTAACCAGATAGCTTTCCTGTTCGTAGGAAATGATTTGCTTGAGGATTAGCTGTTTTACCTCCTAAAGTTCCTCCTTGAAGACCTAGGTCAAGTTTATCGAAAGAAATCTCTTGGTTGAGTTCCTATCCACGCCGTCCTTCTGTAAAAAGAAGCTTGGAATTTATTTCCCTCGAATGTATTGGCTCCAATTGGCGGCTGGCGGGGCCAGTTTCTTTTTCTAGGTATGGCTGGTCTCCATGCTCCTTATTTCCTCTCTTTTTTCGTCCCTTACCTAGCTGATCATACCTTATTGACCGATCTAAAAGCATACCTCTGCAAAAAAATCTCTCGTTTCTTTTTCTTTTCTATCCTTAGCTCCTGCAGGTAGTTTGTTTTCTTGGTTAAATCCCTTAGTTAGCCAATGGAACAGTTGATTGGTGTAGAGCTAATCAAGGCCACGCATGCATGGGACAAAGTATGGCTGATTATCTACTTGTGAATCCCTTTCCCATTGCTTAGTCGCATCTGCAAGATAGCAGATGAACTCGGTGTCATCCATTCTGCGAATCTTTTCGATGAAGGCGCTTTGCTCTAAGTAGCATACAATACGTTTTTCATAAAAGTATTCCACCAGATCCTTGTTCGCCATTCCTCTGTTCTTGTGGAGGTAGGTTAAAATATTTAGTAATTCTTCTTTGCTCGGCGGGTCTATGTCTTTTTCCTTTTAGAATTCGTCGAAGTGATTTTATTCGAAGCCGAGGAGTTGTGTGAGATAGTCGATACTGGTGGGATCGTCGATTTGCTCGTTGACTTACACGTTTGGCTTTATCACCTCCTTCTACTTGTTTGGCCTTTGCACCTCCTTCTACTCGTCACTATCGTCTTTCATAAAGTATTACAAAAAAAAATTAAATACTTTTGATCTATAAATTGTAAGCTCCATAAAAAGTAGACCTGGAGCAAATCAATAACTGCATCTTGATTACCGAAATAATAATTGTGTGTATATTTTTGATAAAATCTTTCGATAAAATATTCGTAGCTAAGATTAATTTAAGTTATCTATGCATAAATTATGGAAGGGAAGTGCTTTTCTGATTACTTTTACGCACCATTTAGTAAAAGTAAGCTAATTTCATTCCATCTATCTTCCATCATTTGTGAATGATAATTAAAGCACATACTGAAGGAATATATTGATGCTTTACAACCAGGATATGTCGATAATTATGCCTTTACCATTACGCATCTACATCTTTAGCAATCATAAATAGAGGTATTTCAAATAACTACCCTTTGTGAGATCGGTGGCTTTGAAATTTCGCGTCTATCTTGAGATGCTGTATTCTTTGGAAAATCGATATACCATAAAATTTCTCTTGGAGAATACTGTTTTAATGGCAAATTCAGCTCATATAGTAAGTGTTTTTTTTATATAATAAAATCATATGAATTCTTATGGGTACTCATCTTGTTGCTCATCTTCAAGTAAGGCTTACTTTTTCTACTCCTTATGAGTCTCACTGGCCTATTTTTGGTTATTTATATGAAAAGTGTTAGGATTTTCTTCTAAAACTGTTGCTTCTTTATCTTGATGCCTAAGCAAAACTAACGATTAGACCATACTTTCGCTTTGGCGTGCCTATTTCTTATCGTTTCGCTTGATGTATCGATCATAGCGGGAGCTATTGTAAATGATCCTCCTCAGCTGCAGTTTTTCCTCTCTTTCCTTCTCCTTCCGCTACTCTTCGAGATCCAACTGCTTGAACTACGCCAGGACTGCCTTCCTGAAGGTAGTGATGGGGTATCTGTGCTTGATTGGATCCAGCTTCAGCTTATGCTTCCTCAGCTTTTCCTATATGTTGATCGATCGCCACACTTTCCCCAAAATGTCCTTTTTGACTATCTACTTCGCGATGATGCCAGCAGAGTCAATCGTCTTTTCCACGTTGTCCTAAAATGTGAGCAGCTTGGATGGATCTTCGGAGAATGGATTGGAATTTGGCTTGTTAATGGGCGACAATATAACATCTTTCCTAATTTATGTGGTTATTGTTCAATTTTGCTGATATTTTTAGCTCTGGAAGCAGCACGGTCATTCTTCTCATTCGAGGTGGATGAAAATGGCTGCTTTTTCACTCTTTCCCTGATTGATTTTGCCATTTCCTTTATTTTAATTACATTTATATGGGATTCAATAGCCAATCGCCTATATGCTTGGTGACTGCTTTGAAATTTATGACAGATTCGATGCTTCAACTAGAAGAGTCCCATTCTTTGGAGTTATTGTTCTCCTTGCGTCTTCATGAAGCTTTGCGCATTTTGCTTGCTTAGTAATTTTTGGCTTTTTTACTTCCTTTCCTATTTTGCTGTTCTTGATTATTAGATACTGTTTTCTTCTGTTTGGGTGGTTAGATAGGCGTCTAATCAAACTAATTATCGAATTCTCCATCTTCAGATGCAAGAGCAGGTTGTTCAATTCCCCCAGGGTAAGATTGATTTGGACTATTTTTGGCATTTTAGACACCTTTATCTTTCTTGACATTGATTTCAGTTTGAGGGAGGGTCTCTCTTTCTCGGGATTGATGGCGGCATCCATTTGGGTGCAATTTTATTGCTGATTATGATAAGCTGTAATTATGAGCAGATTATTAGATCACACTGCAATCACGCTTAAAAAGAGAGGTGAAGTATACGCTTCCCGGCAGTTTCTTCTCGCTCTCTCCAAACCTGGGAATCAGATTTCCGAACTCACGTTCTTCTCCAGTCTCGACTCGTTCATGCTTCGGGATGTGGAGTTGATGGACTTATCCTGACCGACTAGGCTCTGCAGCCTGGAGAGGAACATGGGGTCGTTTTGCCCCTTCTCGCCTGACATTTGGGACTTCCTCAGCTCCTGCAGGTTGGTGCAGACGGAGCAGTGGTCGCCGTTGAGGATGGAGGTGGTCGATTGCGCAACTGGCTCTACGAACCTGCTGATGGTGAGGTCCTCGCTGGGCCCGATGATCTGGGATTCCTTGATGATCTTGCTGCTGAGTGAGTGGATTTTTACACTTCGGGGATGGAGGTGTCGCCGTTGAGCGCCTTCCTGTAGGAGAAAATGGACTCCACGCTCTTGGAGACCTCATCTTAACCTGGGAATTGGAGTTTACTGGGGCGGGAATGGGCGCCTTGTTGGCGAAGGACCGCAGGTTCTCTATGTCCTCCTTGATGATCTGGATCTTCTGGTGGAAGTCCGGAGAAGTTCCGTCGCGGTAGGTGCGTTTGGTGATCAGCTTCTTGCTGAACTACAGATGTCCCTACTTCCTCGGAGTCAGGATCACCCGCTCAGTCGTTGGAGAGTAGCCGGCCTTGCCCACTCCTGATAGGCGAAGCGTATCGATCACCATTGATCCGTTCCTGATGGGGACGCCGAGGCCGCTTTCGCGCATGGCTACCATGTATTCCTCCTTTGCTGCTACTAGACTCTTTCCGATCTGCTTGAAGTTCATGCCTTTGGAGAGCTGCTTGATCCTTCTTCCAGGTGACGAAGGTGGCTTCTCCGCTGACCAAATCCGCGTCCAGTTGTGCAGCTTTAGTCTTGTCCATCTTGGCGGTGACGGCCTGCACGAGGGACTTGACCATGTCTTTGAGTTTGACGTTGGGCGCCATGTTGAAGCCGAAGTTGCTCTTGTAGAAGAGGTCGTTCCACCACACCCGCACC
The DNA here is from genome assembly GCF_008831285.2 of Nymphaea colorata. Taxonomy (NCBI): domain Eukaryota; kingdom Viridiplantae; phylum Streptophyta; class Magnoliopsida; order Nymphaeales; family Nymphaeaceae; genus Nymphaea; species Nymphaea colorata. Next base: position 17,587 of record NW_022204788.1, on the reverse strand, counting down.
TCTCCGTTGCCGTCCACGCCCACCATGCCTGCCTGCACGATGAAAGGGAACCTCACTCTGTGCAGCAGCTCCCTGAAGCCTCTGCACGCCCCTTCAAGCACGCACAGTGCCTCCTCCGTTGTGAGTTGGTTCTGCTCTACACTGAGTCTCCAGGGCACGTAGTCGGTCACAACGGAGACCTGCATGGCGGCCTTTCCCATGTTGTAGGTGATCTGTTCATCCTTGATCTTGCTGACGACCACGACGTTTCCGGAGTAGCTTCCTTCCTGTTGAGGTAATAGTTGACTTCGGTCTGGAAGTTGGAGGTCTCGAGGGGGATGGCTTCGTAGACGTGGACGAGGCCCCTCCTGAGAGAGTCGAGGCAGACGGTGGGCCTGCCTGGGAGGGAATCGCTGGTGAGTAGCTTCCTGTAGTTGTTTGCCATGTGTTAATATTATTGCTTGATTCGTTGTCTTTATAATGAAACGCTACACTACTGTCCCGAAGAGTTTCCCCATTTCGAGGGATCGCCAGCAGGGGAGCAGAGCAGAGCGGTCGGACCGTCGCGGGGGAAACCGCTTTTATGAGTGAAAAGTTAGATATAGGAAAGCTAGACTAAAATGAAATGGGTAGGGGAAAATGCAGGAGAGGTGAGGATTTGGTTGTGGAAGCGGAGGGAATAGGGAAATGGGGCGTGAATCGAAAAATAGGATTGGAAAAATATTAGCTTTGCTTGTTTATATGCGTTGCGAATAATTTGCAACTACTCTCCAATAAAACAGTTGAAATGCTGAGGAATGTCCTGCAAACCTCACCCCAACAAATTCACCAATTACATAAAACCCGCTTTCCCCTTTCGCTTTAAAACCACCGATATTCATCCTCCAGCTATCCACTTTGCGTATATTTCCTTCCTGCGGTTCAAGCTTAAGCGAAGTCTGATGGATATCACCATTTTATTTTCCTGTTTGCATGCTCTCAACAAGTCCAAACTATTTATAATGGACCAGGAGCCGCCCGCACAGCAGCAGCCATAGCCGTAGGCTGTCGACAGGACCAAACTCTACGTCAGCAACCTCGACCCGTCGGTATTGCTCCTCTCACAAAGGTCTCCAACAGGAAGACCGAAAGCGACCTCAGATAAATTTTCTCGAAATTTGGATCGATCAGCTCGGTCAACGTCGCAGAAACGAGAAACATAAAAAACTGTACGCCTTCGTGGTGTTCAAAGACCCAGCAGAAGCCGCGTAGGCCATCGACAAGTACCACTCCTGTAAGTGAGCCTCCATGACTCCTACTTCGGAGATGAGCGCATCAAGGTCGAGTACCAGCGCGCCCAGCTGAGGCAGCGCGAGGAGAGAGAGGAGAGGAGGCCAGGCAGGGACATGGGGTACATCAGCCGCAAAGTAGCAACGTGACCTGCTTCCGCTGCAGACAGCCGGGTCATTTCGCCAGGGACTGCCAGCAAAACCAGGTAACGCCCCCACCACATAGACGCCGACCACAAGAACCGCAACAACCGCGAGCGGGAGGACGCCGGAAGGCACCGCAGGAGGAGCCGCAGCAAGAGCCACGAGAAGCGAAGGCGGGAGAAGAGCAGCAGCAGCAGTAGCAGCAGTTCCAGCTCCAGCAAGCGAGGTAATGACCGAATGATGAAGATAAGCGCCGCCGGCACCGCAGCAGGTCAGCAGCAGCAGTAGTTCGTCCTCCAGTCCGTGATTTCATGGCCTAATACACACTCATACATACAACACATCGTTATGCAAATCACTGGGATCGGTGGTCCATCACGTACCTCTGGATCTGTTCGCGGACTACTTCCAGGAGTTAGTTGTAGTTCTTGAGCTTGAAGGACATCCAGTAGGTCGCTCGCCGTAGATCTTCCAGGAAACTTCTCCCGAGTTGACGCCCATCAGGATCTTGGTTATCACTTTTCCGTTCTCGTACTTGCTGACCGCCCTGTCCCTGGCCTCCTTGACCTCGCAGCTCCTGAGTTCTCCCTCGTTGGACATCTCGTGCTTGAAGAAGAGGCAGATGCACTCGTAGATCTCTGCGAGTTCCTTGGGCTCGATCATGGAGGTGGGGATGAAGATCTCGGTGCCGTTGTTGGTGAGCTTGCCGTAGAACTGCTGGAGGTTGTGCTTGAAGTAGGCGTCGAGGTCGGCGGGGAGGGAGTTGGGGGGGATGGGGGCGGCGCGCGGGAGGAGGCGGCCGGTCTGCAGGATGTTGGTGATGTGGTTGCGCGAGTGCAGGAAGGCCAGCGACCAGAGCACGTTCAGCTTCACCAGGCTGGCCTGCTGCACCTCCTGCATCTCGGCCACCACCTGCTCGATGAACTCGCCGCCCATCAACCGCTCGAAGCCGCGCTCCACCAGCTGCCCCAGCTCGTGGTCGATGCCCTCCTCCACCTCCTGCTTCTTGCCCTCGAACTGCCACACGAAGATGGGGTTTTCCTCCTCGACCTTGATGAAGTACTCGTCCTTGAGGCGGTAGAGCTGGTGAGGAGCTGGATGGGCTTCATTTGGAGCTCGTTGCACTTGTCGATGAGGGGATGTAGATGCTTCCCCTCACCTTCTTGCAGCCGTCGACCAGCCGCCGGAAGAACTCCGAATTGTTCTTGATTTCCGCCTCGTTCTGCCTGTAGAAGCCGATCTTGAGCAGCTCCTTGGAGGTGGGCAGCACCTTGAACCGCACCTCCTTGTCCTCCCTCAGCAGGTACTCCACCTTGAGGATGAGCGTGAGGATGGCCTCCTCCTTCAGCTGAGTCTTCTCCACGAGCTTGTCGATCCGCATTGAAAAAGCTGCGAGTTGACCTTGGGCGGCTCCGCCTCGTCGGAAGCTGTCCTATCTCCTCCGAGTCGAGCTGCTCCTCGTCTTCCTCGTAGATGATCTGTTCCTGCCTGTTGACCTGCTCCATGATGATGGCTGCCCGCTTGATGACCAGCTCTTCGTCCAGCCTCTGCATTTCGGCAGTCATCCGCTTCTTCTTCTGCTTTTAGTGGCGGACCACCGAGTTGTCCTTGAGGAACTGGTAGATCATGGCGAGCAGCGAGGGCTCGATTTCATCTGCGATGATGTAGTTCCGCTCCGTGATGTAGTCGCCTTCGTCGAGGAAGAGGTGGCAGTAGGCTCTGCGTTCCCTCCGGCCTGCCCTGCCGATTTCCTGCACGTAGTTCTCGATGCTCTTGGGCATGTTGAGGTGGATGACGCACTCGAGGTGTTCGAAGTCGAGGCCCATCCCGAGGGCGACGGTGGCGACCACGATCTTGATGGCGCCTTCCCTGAACTTCTCGAGGGTTTCGGTCTTCTCCTTGTTGGAGAGGGCGGAGTGGTAGATGGCGGCCTTCGCCGAAACCGAGTTGGTGATGTAGTTGAACACTTCCCCCATGATCTTGCGGGTCCGCGTGTACACCAGGATCCCTTGCACTCGCCGATCAGCGGGTCGTTCAGGTACGGATCAGCGACTCGTACTTCAGCTGCCCCCGCTCGCGACTGATCGTCACGAACAGGTTCTTGTTCATGCAGCTCGAGGAACGCACCACCTCGCTGATCTCCAGCTTCTCCACCACCGAACGCACCGTCTACGGGTTGGCGGTGGCGGTCAGGCCGAGGATGGTCGGCTTCTTCGACTTGTAGCGGACCATGTTGAGGATGATGTCGCCGAGGGTGAGGAAGGAGGTCCTGAAGTTGTGGCTGAGCTCGGAGAGGGAGTGCGCCTCGTCGACGCAGACGAAGCTGGCTTCGGGGAAGTCCTCCAGGTGGTAGACGAAGTCGGTCTGCAGCGCTTCGGGCGTGAGGAAGAGGATGTTGATGGATCCTCGCTTCACCTGCTCGGCGATCTTCTTCTGCTGGTCCCGCTTCAGCAGCGAGCTCACGCAGGCTGCAGTCAGCTCCAGCGGCAGGTGGTCCAGCTGGTCCAGCATCAGCGAAACCAGCGGACTGATCACCATGCAGAAGCCCCTGCTCAGCATCGCGCTCAGGATGTAGGTGAGCGACTTTCCCGAAGCCGTCTCCGAGATGAAAAGGGTGGACTTCCCGCCCAGCACGTTCTGGATGGTTTCAAACTGGCCCTCCCTGAAGTTCTCGAAGCCGAAATAGCTCCTGAGGCTCGCAGTCAGCTGCTCCTTATCGGTGTAGTCTGTGGGTGGCGTCCATATGGGTTTTTCTGACTTTGGGACTCCTCGTAGTCGCTGTCTTCGTCGAGGGTGAGGGTGAGCTTGAGCGACTTGGAGAGGGAGGAGATGTAGCTGTTGTAGGCCTCTCCGTCCTCGATCACCAGCTCGGTTTGCGCCCGGTACTTGGGCCTGAGCTGGCCGTTCTTGGTGAACCTGCGCATGTTGATGTGCAGTCCGCCTAGGAAGCGGTCCTTGTAGCGCCGCTTGAGGTCGAGTCGCTGGTAGTTGGCTTGCTTCTTGATCAGCTTGGACTTGGTCTTCTTCTCCTCGCCCTCAGACTTCGACTCCTCCTTGCTGTCCTCGCCCCTCCTGCTTTTCGGCCTTCTCTTTCTCCTTGTCCCTTTCCGTCCGCACCATCTGCTTGATTTCTTCCTCCATCTTCTTGAGGTGGATGTACTGCTCCTTCCTCTCCTTCTTCTCCTGCTCTTCGCTCTTCTTGACCTCTTGGGGTCCTCCTTGATGACCAGGGTGGACTTGGGCTTGTATCCGCTGGAGAAGATGTTCTTGCTGGTATCCTTTTCAGTATTTTTCTTCTTCATGCCCTTCATAAGCTCGCCCAGCTCATCGCCATTGTGTACATTCTTCTCATTCTCCTTCCGATCGATACTGATGCCGAGGCAATCATCGACCATCACTATCTGTTTGGGCTCGTCATGGATTCTTCTCTTTCCTTGGTCTGTTCTTTTTATCTTCTTTTCTTCTGCTTTGCGTCCTCTTCCTGTTTGCTGCGTTCTGCCTTTTCTTCTCTTTCGCGGTGGGCGGCGAGGCTGTAGAGGTCGTTTTTGAAGTAGGCTCTACTAAGTGGCGAAGGGGGTACCTCATGATTTAGGCGCCAATGAATTAACTTAACAATATAAGTAGTGAATGATCTGCTGGGGATTAGAGTTATAATATTTATCAAAATGCTCACGAACCAGCAGAGGCTCCACGAACTGCTCGCCAAAAACGCACCCTCCAAAAAGGAAAGGGAAGAATCTTGAAACTCATTCGCGTAGGCAAATACGACCTCCCTGAAAGTGTGTTTTAAAATGCGTTCACCTTGTTGAAAAATGGATCATCCTCCAACCAACGTAACCCATCGCTGATGCAGGTTTTCACCAAGCTAACGACTTGATCCTGTCCGGAATGTAGCTGAGCATCGGCAGCAAGCTGAAAGGCTACCTCTTGAAGTTCCGCTAGGCGCTCGGCGACGTCCCCTACATCCGCAAACTCAGCGCGCTCATGGACTTCAACTCCAGCGCAGAGCCAGTCAGCGACCACTTCGGAGAGGTCATCGTCGAAGACAGGACCAACTACGACTCCAAAAAGCAGTCCCTCACTGCTCACAAGGTTTTTCCTCCCTAGGCAGGTCGTGTACGACTGGGACGACTACGTTGCCAGTCTCAACAAATATCTCGAGGACAATCCCAACGACGTGGAGGCTTGGATGGAGCTGGGCGACCTCTACACTGAGAAATCCCAATACCTGCGTGCGCTCTTCTGCTACGAGGAAGTCATCATCCTCAGTCCAGAAAACGACTACTACTTCATCAGGCTGGCCGAGCTCTACTACACCGACGGAGGAAAAGCCAACCTCGCGACTGCAGTCAAATATTACTCCTACGTGGCCAGCAGAAACCCAGCCAATCCTCGCGCGCTGTGGGGCCTCTATCGGTCTCTCGCTGCCCTGAAGGACAACCTCGAGGACCACGAAAAGGAACTGATGGAGGTAGACGATTTTATATGTAGAAAGTTAGCGAGAGCATCCACAAGTTGTACAGCCAGAAGAATCCCAGCCTCAAGATTCACCTCGCCTTCTGATTGTGTCCTGCAATTGTTTTAGCATCCATATCATCAATACATCAGCATAATTATCTTACACAGTTATATTGACGGATAGTATAGTATTGTTTTAGCAATGGAAGAAGAGAAAGCGAGGAACAGCTTCACCGATAGCTACCACATCCAGCCGGCATCCGTTTCGCACGATGCAGCCATCATCTCCATCATCCAGTCCGCTCAACCAACAATCCGAAGGAGTGGACAGCTGCAGGCTATCAGAAGGGAAGAAGACCATGCTGGAAACATTCAAACAGACCATCCACTCTCTCTCACAAACGCAAAGCAACCAAAACGATGATCCAACTGGCAACTTTACGATGAATTGCACCAAGGAAGCAACGACGCCTTAAATGAATCATTGCTTCCAAATCAAGGAGGAATCCAATTAGTCAGAAGAACAGTCAGCCAAACCAGAAGAGAGTGAAGGGAAAATAAAAATATCAGCAAAGGTCCCCAGTCTTCGCCATAGGTTCAGCCATTTTCTAAGAACAAATAAACTTCCTGATTCCGCTTTCCTCAGCTGACAGTTTGAGACTGTCTCTAACTGCCAACATCAAGAAGGCCATTTCTATCCTCTGCAAGGGAATCCTGCTTCAAAAGTACTGTTTTGGCAGAGAGAAGATAGAATAATGCGTGCTTTGCTTTTCGGAATGCTTCGAGTTCATGTCCATACAGGCACTTAACAAGAAGGAAACAAAGGTTTACTCCATGAACAGCTTTGTCAGCGTCCAAAAGGCTCAAAGACGTAGAACTTGCAAAAATATGTCGAAAATGGTTTACAATTGATGAAAGCCGATGTTTCAGCATCCTTTCAATGGAAGAGCTTTGATATGATGGCCAAGAACACTCAGGAGCGAGATTCAATCGTTACTGAGATAAAATTGCTGAGCGAGAGTTCATGATTGAATGATTATGCATATCCTCATCGTAAATGATCATAGTTTGCTTTTTTCTACGATTTTGAGGCTGCTGAGTGCCTGGTGATGAACGGAGCCACTTTTGCCACTCCTGATGGATCTGCTTCACTTCCTCCACCTCCAGCACCCTGCTGAACCACTTGCTGATCAGCTGGTACTGGCTGAAGCTCTTCTCGTATACGATGTAGTTGGTGATCTCGAAGAAGTATTGCAAATCGGCAATGGTTAGGTGATCCCCAGCGACGAAGTTGAACTTGCTGAGCTAAAATTGCCTTAGAGCTGAGTCATAGCGCTGTGCATCTCCTTTTCTGCAGCCTAGAGATCCACTCTATAGACTGGCTTTTGCTTCTTGATTCCTCGTAGTTTTTGAGGAAAATGATCCTGAAGAGAGCGGGCCTGAAGCTGTTCTGGTACCATGATAATGCTGGTTGACGATGCCTCTCTGCTACAGAGTCAGTCCATAGTACTTTCCAAGCTCTTTGGGATACTTTTCGCATAGATAGACGAGGATAGCGTTGCTTTCCGCCAGCTTTAGTCTCCATCGGTGATGAAGGGGATTTGACCAAGCGGGTTCATCTGCAGATACTCCTTGCTTCGCGTCTGGTTGTTGGCCATGTCCATCGTCAATGCCTTATGCGCAATTTTGCCGATGTTCAGAAGGCACTTGACGGATCTTGCCGGCTGGCTTCCCACGTTCCAATACAGGGTGATACTCATTTATGATATATCAATAGCCAATGCATAATGGCCATATAGAATCAAAGCTTGCTGCTCTCCTCTACTGGTAGATTCTTGAACATCGAAATCATCCCGGGAACTACTGTTTGCCACTGCTCAGTTATCGCTCTCACCTCTTCAATTTTCAGCATACGATCGTACCAAGCCTTAATGAGTGGAAATTGATCCAAGCTCAGTTCGTATAACTAAAATTGGTGGTTTAGAAGAAGTAAAGCAAGTCGGCTATGGTCGGCCTGTTTCCAGCTAAAAATGATGTCTTTGAGTGCTTGAGCTGGTTTTCGACCTGCTGGACAACATCAAGCATCTACTTCTGAGCTGTTTGGAGCTCACTCCTCTTGATGGCTCTCCTCCTCTTGAGTCCTTTGTAAATCTTGAGGAAGATTATCTTGAAGACTGCAGGCCGGTAGATGGATTGGTAGGTTGATAAAAATTGGTTCACCAGGCCTCTTTGCTCTCTGGTCTACCCGTAGTATGGCTTTAATTGCGGGAACTTCTAGCAGAGATAGACGAGAATGGCGCTGCTTTAAGCCAGTTTGAAGTTGCCGTCGGTGAGGAAAGGGATTTGTCCGAGCGGATTGATCTGCAGATACTGTTTGGATCTTGTCTGGTTGCCCATAAGGTCGATTTCCTCTAGAGAATGCTCGATTTTGCCAATTTAGAGCAGGCACTTGACGGCTCGCGACGGCTGGCTGATGAGAGTCCAATACAGGGTGATCGGCATTATATAATTATATCTTCAATACATTCATTCAACTGCATAAACGATTCATTGATCATCTCACTTGTGTGGTAAGAGTAAGCATGGTGGAAATTAAATGAATACAGTATAAGTTGGTCGTCTTGCGGATGGTGGAAATTCGAACATATTTTTGGGTATAAGTTACCTATTATTTAATTCATATGCTCAGCTAGTTTAATCTTGACAAATTGTTCGCCAAGCAAAGCGGGTAAGCTGGAGGTATCGGATGCATTTGGGGTGAGTTCGTGAAGTGGGCCTACTTTATCTTCGAGTCCGAGCGCCACATCGTGTTCGGCAAGGTCGGCAACTACGGTTACAAGATCGAGGAGAAGAGCGGAAAAAAGATCCCCTTTCTCTTCATCAACTAGAAGTATCTCAAGGAGAATTTCCTCACCTGCAAATTCCCCTCCTTCGTCCTCAAACCGCTAGTGAAGATCAACCTGCAGGCCATCCTCAAGCACCTCGATGAAGCTTACAACTAGTAGGACGCCAAAAGCGTGATAGAGGGCGTCATCAACAGCGTGGAAGAAGTATGAGCAATTGTATTTAGGTCCTGCAGTCGCCGCAAGTAGCAGAGGCAAAAATCGACCTTGACGTCATGGGCGTCCTGATGAAGAATAAAAATTAGATATGGTTCGAGTATGTCCTCCCCACTGTCCCCACGCTCAAGGAAAAACTCAAGCAGACTTCACTTCGCTTTCACATCGAGAAAGAGGAGAAGAAGATCGGAGTATCCAAGCTGGCCCTCGCCAAGGAGGGCTTCCTGCCCAAGATATAAGGAAACACGCGGGTGATTAGCTCGAAAAAGAATCTTCTGGAGAAGAAATAAACAATCCAGCCAGCAGAGGAGCGGCCGCCTTCTCAGGACAGACAGCTTTCGCGGGAAAGAGCATAGCAAACATCGCAAAGATCGCTGAGAAAAGGCAACAGCCTGACGCGACTGGCTCGCATTTAGAGCAGCGAGCCTGCAGCTGACAGCAACAGGGACTTCGGAAGGACCACCCGCATAAACTCCTTCAACAAGCCGGACAAGGAGGGGGGCAACAGCGAAATGATCGGCTGGGAGATGATGGGGGCCGGCTCGGATCCCCTCAAGAAAACCAAGATTTTGCCAAGCTCACCAACAACCTGAAAACTCTCATGGAAACCAAGTTCCAGTTTCCCAAGGACAGCATCCAGAGGAGCCTGCCTATCATCGACGTCTTCGCCAGAACTCTAGCCTGTCCCATAGCCACCCAACGTCAAAATCCCCTCGTGGCAGCAAGGGTGGGCAGCAACCTGTCTCCCAAATCCCAAAGTCTTTACATCACAAAGGAGGGGATAAAGTATATGGTGGCCAATAAGGACACTCTGGGGAAGCGAAAGCAGAGGAGCAAAGTGATAATCCTCACAGATGGAGAAGAGTACAAGCTGAAGATGAAATTTTAGCTTACCACTTCATAAAAAGACATCATCACCACCAAGGAGGAAAACTATAAGCGGTATCTGAAGCTCTTCAACATGATCGACGATAAAAATATCTATGAGCTCTCACTGGAAGCCCTCACCAGCATCCTTTCGCAGATAAACTCCAAATTTTAAGCAAACTAGGCAAACTCTAAGTACGATTTCAAGGAAATCATTACGGATAACATCGAATAGGTCAAGCAGGGATACATCGAAGCCATCAAAAAATCCATCATTGACTATATCCTGCTGGAAGAAGTGGAAATGGATCGGCTGAACATCTTCCTCAGGCACAGAGCGCCTTCTTTCTATGGCTAAATCAGACCAAAGTATCAATAATTCGACCAAAACTCGCTTTACAAGAAGAGCAACCTCAACTGTAGGAAAGACTATTGAAAAATACTGAAAACACATTGAAGATACAAGCAGCTTGGCTCGATAAGTACGAATTCAACAGCTTCCTGAGTCTTCCCAATAAACTCGACGACTACATGGTGATTGACTAGTTTTGGGACAGGCAAAAGTCTAACATAAAAAAGTTCAAATAGAGCATAATAAACGAGTGGATTCCCTTCCTTTCCAGCATCTACAAGCAGCAGATAACCGAACTCAACCGCAACCAGACAAAGAGCAACATCTTCTTCGAATCGACCGCCACCCAGTTGCATATCCAGATCAGAAACCTCATGATTAGGGAAATGGAAGCTTACTTTTCATTCATTTCCAAGTACGATAAGCAAGAAATCAATCCGCCTGATACGGTTGTCTTCCTGGAAAAGACTAAAATTACTATGAAGATTGCTTCCTGAGCGTCAGGCTCAGCCATCGTAAGGATGAAATCTACTTTATCTACAGCTTAGATGATATCGAGACAAAACTAGTTGATATTGTTGATATGATCCTTAAATTCAGCACTGAGATTCCGAGACCTTAGAACCTCATAACGACCACAAAGAAACTCTACCAAATGGGCGTCCCTGAGCAATACGATGACGACTACCAAAGGATAAGGCGATAGGTGAAGAGGATAGCCAGGCTCAACATCAACAACACGAAGAAATCACTTTAGATATTCAACAAGTATACCTTTTTGCTAAACGAAATGAAAGTGATTGAGGAATGGATATTCAAAGGCAACCACGATCGCCGAGAATACTCGCTTACCTTTGCTAAATACAGAGAATTATACGTTTAGGTGAAAGAGGAAGTTCCCTGCTTCATAAGGATGAACATGATTTACGTGGACTCTAGCGAGCTAAAACGATACTTGCTGAAGTGCATCGACGACATCATAGCTCGGCTTTAGAAGTCAGTTTACGACCTAGTCATGAAGAGGAACGACGAGATCCACAGTTAGCTGTCCAAGATGATAGCCATGGCAACCAGTGCGGCATACACTTGCGATAAGCTGGTGTAGATAGAGACAAACGTCGACAACTATCGCAGAACTGGCATCAAAAGACTGCAGGATAAGGAAGCTGATCTCGTCAAGTGGATCAGCATCACCCTCTACAGCACTTTCTATCCCATGAGCGACTAGGACCTCCAAGCCATCTTCGAAACATCTGAGTTCTTGAAGGAAATATACATCAAGCTGGACATTGCGGACAACAAAATATTCGAATATCGAAAGAAATTAGAACAGCAAGCCAAAGATGACAGCAGATACTTCAACGATAAGCTGCACAAGCTGATCAGAGAAATATAGAGCTTAAAATAGTATGGAAGCGTGATCATGAAAGATGCAGCCATAGAATTACTGCTTACTTGCAGGAATAAAATCACGTAGTTCAAAGCCGAGCTGAAGGACTTGAATAGACGGTAAAGCCTCCTATCTATTGATGAAACTGATGGTCAAAAGCTTATAGAATGGGACAAAAACCTGAAGCCTTTCGAATAGCTGTGGAATTTAGTCAAAAACTACACAACCATGAATGTTTCGTGGACGAGATAAAGCATCTTCAAGCAGGACTCTGACTTTATCAATACTCAAACCAAGCTAATGTATAAAAACATCATCGGACTGAGTAATAACCAAACAATAAGAAAACTAGCTCCTCTTACCATTAAAATTGCTTAGGATTTGGGGGACGATATAAAAAAATTCCAAAAATACATTCCAGTAATTGCTGTATTTTCCAATCCAGGCCTAAAGCCAAGGCATTTCATGCAAATCTCCAGAGCAATCCATTACTAAGGCGACCCTCTTTCCACATCTTCCAACCTTTTCCTGAACAAGGTAGTTGGTCTTGGTGCAGCTGACCACATCTAATAGCTGTAAGTCATCAGCTAGACTGCGACAAAGGAGTATATGATCGAAACCACCATCCAGAAGATCAACAAATAGTGGTAAAACACTCGTTTCTAAATGAAGAAATACAAGGAATCTTTCATCAACATCCTCACGGGATCGAGCATCTAGGAAGTGCAGGCATTGGTTGACGATCATTCGCTCAAAGTTCTCACCATGAAAGGGTCGGTTTATGCTAAAACATTCGAAAAAGAAATAGAGGAGCTTGAAGCATGGCTCTTCTATACGAATGAAATGCTGTAATACGCAATAAAGTGCAAAGCGTGTGGATGTACTTATAACCTGTGATGACTTCTCCTGACATCCTCAAGCACCTCTCTGTGTAGGGATCTAAGTTTAGAGTTGTTGATGATATGTGGAAAGACATCACAGCCACCTTTACCCGGCTTTCCCTAGTCAAGTAAATAGCTCAGAACAAAAAGATAGTCCCTAACCTAAAGACTTGCCATGCTAATCTGTAGATCGTTCAAAAAGGATTAAACTCATATCTAGAGTCAAAGCGGATGAGCTTCCCAAGATTCTTCTTTTTGTCGAATTAGGAACTGCTTTAGATTTTAAGTGAAACAAAAGATCCCACTCGAGTTCAGCCTCACTTGAAGAAGTGCTTTGAGGGTATTGCGAGACTACAATTCGAAGATAATCGTTTAATTTGCGGGATGTATTCTTCATAGGACGAATACGTGGTCTTTGGCCATAAGATTAATACAGCTCTGGCGAGAGGAAACGTCGACTAATGGCTCATTTAAGTAGAAGAGCAGATGAAGAATGGCGTCCAACGAGAAATAAAGGACTCAGTCGGTGACTATTCTAAATACCCACGAAAGTAATGCCTGCTCAATAGATGTGCAATGAGCATTCTAACAGTCGAGATGACGAACTGGACCAATAAGATAGAGCAAAGCATCATGGAAAGCGAGCTCAAGGAATGCGTGGAAACTACCCAAAGACAACTCAAGTAGATTGTTTAGCTGATTAAATCCAGCGAGCTAAAACCAATCCACATTCTTACTCTTGAATCCTTGATCGTATTGTCAGTGCACAATCTCGACGTCACCAAAAACCTCTAACATCTAAAGATAAGCTCTATTTCAGACTTCGCGTGGTAGTCTCAGCTTCGATATTACTATGTCTATAACACGGAAGTCAGATAAAACATAACATAGGTTAAGATTCTCAACGCTACCGTTTCTTTTAATTATGAATACTTGGGAAACACTTCAAGGCTGGTCATTACTCCTTTGACCGATAGATGCTATCGAACTCTATGCTCTGCCATCTTCTTGAACTATGGAGGCGCCCCGTAAGGCCCAGCTGGAACTGGAAAGACTGAAACTGTTAAGGATCTAGCCAAAGCTCTTGCTTGCCAGTGTGTGGTTTTCAACTGTTCCGATGGATTGGACTACAAAGCAATGGGCAAATTCTTCAAGGGCCTTGCAGCTTCAGGAGCTTGGAGCTGTTTTGACGAGTTCAACAGAATCAACCTATAAGTCTTGAGCGTAGTTGCTCAGCAAATTCTTTGCATTCAGGCAGCAAAGGCGAAGAAGCAGAAAAAGTTGTTCTTCGAAGATGTGGAGCTTATCTTGATGGAAAACGCCAACTGTTTCATCACAATGAACCCTGGATACGCTGGAAGGTCATAGCTTCCCGATAACTTAAAGGCATTATTCCGATCAGTGGCAATGATGATCCCAGATTATGCGATGATTGCTGAAATTTCACTCTATTCCTATGGCTTTGAACAGGCGCGCTCACTGGCAAGAAAGATAGTGACTACTTACAAGCTATGCTCATAGCAACTGTCCTCTCAGGAGCATTATGATTACGGAATGAGAGCCGTTAAGAGCGTCCTGGTAGCTGCTGGAAACCTGAAGCGAAAGAACCAAACTTTGGAATAATCTTCTCTCATTCTTAAGGCAATTAACGATGTGAATGTTGCTAAATTTTTAGCCTTTGATATTCCTCTCTTTGCCGGCATCACCAGTGACTTGTTTCCTAACATAAAATCGCCTTAGATCAACTATAATGACCTCATCGAGTAAATAACCAATGAATACAAAGCCTTAAACCTCACCTTGAATCAATACATTTTGGAGAAGATAATTCAGATATACGATATGATCCTCGTAAGGCATGGCTTGATGATAGTCGGCTACCCATTTTCAGGCAAATCCACAGCTATTGACGTCTTAGCCAAATCAATCACGAAGTGCAAGGAAAAAATGAACGAAAACTAAGTGGAGATATGCAGAATCAATCCAAAATCCATCACTCAGAAACAGCTTTACGGGTATTTCGATGAAGTCTCGCATGAATGGTTCGACGGAGTGCTTGCTGTCAAGTTTAGACATTATGCCACCACCACAACTCCTTCAAGGAAATGGCTGCTCTTGGATGGTCCTGTTGATGCTGTTTGGATAGAAAACATGAACACAGTTCTCGACGACAATAAAAAGCTTTGCCTTAATTCAGGGTAAATCATATCTATGAGCAAGACCATGAGTTTGATATTTGAGCCGATGGACTTGCTTGCTGCTTCACCCGCCACAGTCAGTCGATGCGGAATGATCTATCTATAGCCGGCCTCAGTCGGTCATCAGATCATCATAGATTCATGGCTTAAAAGGAACGAATGGATCCCAGAAGATATCGTAAAGATCTTGCAATAAAACTTCCTAATAATCGACTAACTTTACAGCTGTTTCAAACCTTCAAGACCATATGTTTCGTCTCAATCTTTAGTCTCCTAACAACTTTCTTCAAGTTACTTGATAACTAACTGGCAGTTCTAAAGCGATATAAGTAAAATTTCCCAGAATAATATGCAGTCTTTGAGTAAAAATTCAAAGTAACGTTGGTTTCTGGCATGTTTATATACTCAGTTGTGTGGTCGTTTGGGCTGTCAGTTGATACAGCTTCTCGAAAAACCTTCGACCAAACATTCAAAAAGCTGATTATTGGCGACATAACATCGACTAAAAAGAAGAAAAATGTGTCTTTCCCTTAAAAACTCACTCTCTTTGATTATGTGTTTAAGATTCACGAGGATAAGCTAAGCTACGAATGGATGAGATGGGTGGACTTGATTGAAGAAAATTACCCAAAATCTGTCCAAATTCACGAAATCATCGTCAAGACTGGGGACATCGTAAGGTATAACCACTTTTTGGAATTCGGAATCAAGGAAAACATCCCAACGATCTTGGTGGGACCCACAGGAACAGGAAAAACCACTCTCGTGAAGGACTTTTACTCTTTGAAAGTCGACCACAAACATTATGCTTTCTTGGAAATTGTGTTCAGCTCGAGGACCACATGCACCCAAGTCCAGGAGCAGATATAGGGAAAACTGGACAAGCGTGGTAGCAAGCATGTTATAGGTCCCAAAGGCATTCCCAAAGTGATTATCTTCGTTGACGATCTCAACATGCCAGTGAAGTAGAAGTATGGAGCACAGCCGCCCATTGAGTTCCTTAGACAGCTTATCGACCAGCAAGGGTTTTACGATTTCAAGGAGAAAGAGAAGATCTTCAAGCATACCATCGATATCTCCTACCTCTACAGCATGGCTGCAATTAACAACGATATCACTCCTCGCTTCCTAAGGCATCTCAACGTCATATCTGTCACTAACTTCGACGAGGACACCCTCACAAGGATCTTCACCATTATCTTGATGATTTCCTTCCAAGGCCATTCATAGCAAAAGCAAATTCCCACCCTCCTCAAGTACTGCATTGAGCTCTACAACTAATGCTTAAAGAAACTGCTTCCGACTCCTTCCAAAGTGCATTATATCTTCAATCTTCGAGACCTTTGGAAGTTTGTCATGGGTATTTGCAGAGCAGATAAGCATAAGATTCACTCTGAAAACATCGGCAGGCTTTGGGGACATGAGGCGAAAAGGATATTCATGGACAGGCTGCTACCAGGAGAAAAGCATATAGTCGAAAGCATGATCAATTCTATTGGAAAGCGTTGGGGAAAGAACACTGAAGGAGTGTATTTTAGCGATATTTTGAGCGCAGCTGAGAGGAGCTACGAAGAGATTGCAGATCTGTAAAAAGTCCACCTTTCCGTTTCGACAGCTCTGAACAATTACAACTTGGTGAGTGATAAACCGATGGACTTAGTCTTGTTCGAATACGCACTCAAGCACATCCTCATCATCCTGAGAATCATCAGGCAGCCAAAGACAAGCGCATTACTTGTGGGATTGGCGGTAGTGGAAGAAATCCTTTGCCCAACTTGCCTCCTACATTGCAGATTACACGCCCATGACGCTGTAAATCACCAAAAATTATAACTATTTCCAGTTTAGGGAGGACATAAAGAAGATTTTCAGGGAAATAGGAGTAAAAAACAAGACCATTTCCTTCCTGTTCTCAGACACGCAGATAAAAGATGAGCAGTTTTTGGAAGATATCAACAACATTCTCAATGTCGGAACAGTTCCTAACATCTTCACCTCATAATAAAAGATAGAGATATGCGAAGCAGTGCGTAAGGATGCCGCTGAGAACCTAGGCAGCTAGGTTTCGATGTAGATGATATTCAATTTCTTCCTCCAACGCATCAGGGATCAGCTGAAATTGATCATCTGCTTTAGCCCGATTGGGTAAGCTTTCAGAGTGAGGCTCAGAATGTTTCCGAGTTTGGTCAACTGCACCACTATCGACTGGTTTTAGGAGTGGCCGAAGGAAGGGCTTATTTCTGTCGCCAACAAGTTCCTTGCCAAAACTGAGCTGAAATATAGGTAAGCCTATATCTAGCTGTTCTAGCATCTTCATTCGAGCTCCAAGGTATGGAGTGAAAGGCTAAAGGCTTAGCTAAATCGGTATTTCTACGTAACTCCCACTTCCTATATCGAATTCATCATCTCATTTAAACAGCTATTAGCTGAAAAACGCAAAGAAAACAAGCAACTCATATACAAGTACGAAAACGGATACTCGAAGATCGTAAGCACAGAGGAGACAGTGTAAAAGATGAAGAAAACACTATAAATGATGAAGCCTCAGCTCAAGAAAGCAGCTGAGTAAACAGCTCTCAAGATGGAGCTGGTGAAGATCCAAAAGGAAGAAGCAGACATCATCATGAGCCAAATCTCAGGAGAGGAAAGGGTGGTCTTGTAGGCAGTCAACGAAGCCAACTCGATCAAGCAAGAATGCGAAGTTGAGCTTGCCTTGGCTCTGCCTAAGCTAAAAGCTGCTGAAAATGCGCTATTGGTATTGGACAAGAATAGCTTAACTGAACTAAGGACTATGCTCAATCCCCCATCGCGGTCAAACTTACACTCCAAGGCCTCTGCTTGCTGGTTGACCCAAATCCCAAGTAAAAAATGAAGAATGAAAAAACGCTTAAGATGGAGACAGACTGGTGGGCAGCTTCCGTGCGAAACCTAGCCAATCCGAAGCTTCTAAACGACTTGGTAAACTTCAACAAGGAAGGCTTGACATAGGTG